>NC_071392.1:60738928-60748928 GCF_022682495.2 Desmodus rotundus
TTCTTACACATTCAACTATGTCCTTTACATTTGGCATTTTGATTTATTAGGCAATCTTAACATTAAAGACTTTTAGCAAAGCAGTAAGAGATTTCAAAAGCAATGTGCCTAGTATCCATGATGAATTAATTCTACCAGAGCACAAAAGTTATCTTTATTTAAATGCTAGTTACTTATAGAAGTTTTACATCACAGTCATTTTCAAAAGCAGAATTTAGCTGGTATTTTTAGGTAAATGTGTATGATTTTTTGTTGGATATGTAGTTTTTCCTCATATTTAGCCCTTTATTGTGTGAATCTACATAGAAATATTGTTAATAATTTTAAATGATTAAACATTATTTAAGAATATAAGTTTTTAATCTTATTGTGTAATTTTTCTTAAATGCCATATTCAAAATCTTTTGGAATATGTGTATATATATATACAAATTAGACACTAGAAGAAACCAGGTAGGTACTGGACATAAAATACCTTTTAATGTCACTATAATTTTGTTTAAGAAAAGTTCATAGAAATAGTTATAAACTTGTTCTACATACTGTTATTTCTTCTTAGTTTTTCAGGAAATCATTTTTATTCATTTTTCCATCAAATTATAACGTGCTAAAAATTGAAATTTATCATCAAGGCACCAATGTTATAAGATAAAGCATCAGCGTATGTGGAATACAGGAGTGCAGAGGGAAGTAGAGATTATTTGTTCCTTCTTACCATCCTTGACATATATAGTTTGATGTATCTATCATCTATCTATCTATCTATCTATCTATCTATCTATCTATCTATCCATCTATCCATCCATATACATACATATGCATACGCACACACGGGGATAGGTGGTGAAAAAGAAGAAGGCAGAGAGAGCTGTAAGGAAAATGAGAAAGGGAGGCAGAAAAGATGAGAGAAAAGTCCAGAGAGAAAACTTGTGTAAACAACAAGGACCAATAGTGTCCCCGGTGGTGGTTGAGATAACATAGTTAACAGGTCAAGTTTCAAACTTGTGAACATTGTAGTGAATATGGAGTAGAATATATGCAGGTTTCTGTTACTGCCTGACAAATGTCTATTTCACATGGTACAGTTTTATTCCGGTGGAACCTATAACTCTAAGAGGAAAAATAAAACCAAGTCTAGCATTCAGTACCACCCTATCATAAAGTAAGGAGGTCTAATTGAGCTATGTCTTTACATCCTGCTATTTGTACAAATAAAAGACTACATCTTGATGCAAAATAAACACAAAAGCACTGTTGTGACTATAACAGGGAGTCATATACTAATTTATATAATAAGTGGTTGTGCACGCTTTATTCAAGATTATGGCTGCAAGAAATGGCATGAATTGCTGGGTGTGTTTAATGCTGGATTATAGCAATTTGAAACATGTCAAACACATGGCTAATGCCTCATGCTTCACTCATTCTTGCGTAAACCTGCATAGCCACCATCCATTATACCCTTGGTAACAACACAATTCTGCAAGTAAATATTGTTACACTAAGTAACCTTTCAATTCAAGTTGTTTAGGAGGAGAAAATGCAATCTTGTGCAGTCAGTTCCAGTGTCAGTTTAATGTTTCAAAAGGGAAGTGGTGTAGAGAATAAGTATCTGTACAGTGACTTGCTTTTAAAAAAAAGAAAAAGAAGAAGAAAAAAAGAAAGAAAGGAACACTTAATGATGGAGAAAAGTAGGATTGTATCATCTGAATGCAGGATATGAAGAGTTATTGTCTGATGTGGCGGAAAAGGTGTGTATGATGAGAGATTTAAAGGTTTAGCTAACAGTTCAGACAAACATTAAAATGACTATTCACAATTTCACCTTTCCCTTTAATGATCTGGAATTTATTTTCACTGATTTTTGTAAAAACTTTGTGGTAGGATTGAAAATAATGAATAATTTAGTTTGGTGTGTTTGGGACCATAAGCACATTCACTTTGAAAAAATATGCTGAATTTGTACTTTAAAAGGTAAACAGCTCCTCGCATTATGCTAGAAATATTTCCTCTAGTGGAAAATAGGTGTGGAAGTGTCACGAGTAGAAACTTAGTAAATATAAAAGCATCTTCATTATCTTTGAGGATATATCTCCTTTATAATAGACATATCCAAGCTTTCTTCTTTGAGTGAAATGTACATTGCAATCATCTTATCACACAATTGCCTTTCTTTTAGCATATAAGTTGTCACATCTGATGCTTCTGTTTTATAAATTAAAAAGTATTATCACTGTACTTGTTTTTCTTAAGCCTAATTTTACCGAGTCTTAGATGATTGAATTTAAACTGTAAATCACAATTTATACTTTAGAGTTTTATAAAGTCAAAAACTCCACAAAAGACAATGAAATTTTCTGGTTAAGAGGAATTGGAAGCTGTATAGGTCTTTCTTCATAATTATAATAAAGATTTAAACCCATGACTCTCCGCTTGTTGATTATTCTTAACTATTTGATGGACTTTGTTATAACATAGTAATACATGCGAACTTATTTAATCCATCCAATTGGCACTGACATTAACTATCCAGAGATTACTATTCAATACTTGCACCTGTCTGCTACATTGGAAAATACAGTTTTTAAAAAAAAATATTGTATTTGTTGCAAACTCTACCCAGAGATAAGCATTTCAAATAAAATAGGATGATGAAAGAAAAACATACATATACATACATACTCCAACTGTATTGTCAAAAGTAAAATTCAAATGCAGTATGTAGAAGTTATGTCTATCTGTTTCCACAGTTGGAGAGGACCCAAATTACAATTTTCGTATAACTACTAAAGGCAATCAGACCTTTTCTCTGAATATTTTAAACATTGTGCATGTAAAATTTATGCCTAATTTGAATACTTATTAGCTGCCTAATCTCAGAAAAGAGTATTAGCTTTGTTTTTTTCTTATAAAATTCATCACTGTGTATCAGTTTTCCTTTGTATGATTTTTCTTTGTTAATGTTCAGTAGGATGTTTAACAAAACCAATTTGTTCATAAACATATTTGGTTCAAGAATTGTTTACTATGGTTACAGCAACTGCTTCCATTATGATTATGGGATATTTTTGTTGCTTTAAAAAAAAATCAGAGTACGTTTCACTTGTGTATATAGTTTTTTTTTATTCTAATTTCCTTTACTAACCCAGCTACTGATGGTCTTTTATAAATAAGCAAGTTTTTTATTGAATTTTTGGAGTTATAAAATAATCTAATAATTTAGTCTTGAAGAAAATACCTGTTAAAACTATTGTTATAACCATTTATTTTAATAATTATAATATTAACATGCAAAAAATCTCTATTGCACAAACATATTTGTGTATATGTGTGTCTCTATGTGTGTTTGCACACCCATGGTCACAGTTTGTAAGAATCTGAAGATTTCTCTGTGACACAAAAATATATTAAGCTTACATTTGCTTTATAATAAATGCATTTGAAATTTTTAAATGGAGAAAAGTCTTAAAATATGACCAAGTTTAAACTAGTGAAATCACATACTAATAAAAAGATTAGTTTGAGTGATAAGTTCAGCGTTTTTCTTTACTTTGGGTTAAGTCCCCTGCCCGTTTAGCATTACCATTAAAGTCACAGTGCAGCTAGGTTGTTTCTGAAATTCTGTCGGTAGAAGTAAAACAGAGAAGTGCATCTACTAGGTTATGGTATAGGATTCAGATATCTTTAACAGCCAAAACTGACCTTTCTAAATCACAGATTCAAGATGTACTGTGGAATCCTGGTTTGTAAGAAGAGCACATTGGTTCTTTATTTACTGCAAGTTTCCACTGATCTTGGCAGGACATCTCATTGCTATCCTGAAAGTACAGTATATTTATGCAGTGAAAATGATAAAACATTTATTACTGTAGAGAAGGTAATATGCATAATTTATGCTGTTTTTAGCACAATCATTAGTGATATTCTTGATAGATTTTATTTCCAGCTTTCATATCTAATACATGCCTGGAAAATTAATTTTATATCTTTCATTTATTTGCCTATGTTAAAATTGAGTTTTAAGTCATCTTCAAGTGAACAGTTTGATTGCTGCTCATGCATAAGCTTAATTACTTCCCAGGAAGGACAGTATTAAATGTTTTAAATGTCAGAAAAATAAATGAATATGAGCTGTTTGATTAAAAAAAATAGGCAATATCTGACGTGTTTGCAGCAGGAGCTTTTTCTTAAAATGCCTCCAAGGCAAAATTTTATTTAGTCACGAAAAAAAGAAACCCATTATACAATTTATCATTGGTTGATACCATATGATTTGTAACACCCTTACAAAATTTTAATTTTGTATGATTAGCTGTGCATCATTAAACAACAGCATTGCATAAGATGTGCTGTAAAATTCTGACAAAATCAAGATAGTGAATATTTAAAAGAAGGCAGTATAGTCATCCATGGTTGTCAAAGGTAGATAATAGGAAATATAGAACACTAGAGTGTGCAGTCGTGCCTTCATTTAAACTGGTTTTATAGGGAGACTTTAAAATGTGGTTGTTCATAAATGCTATTGACCATTCTATGTGCATGGTATGTTACTTTGGCTGTTAAATGTAACCACACAAGAAATGCTTATAGAAACCATAATTTCAATGGTTAGTATGTATATAAAATGTAAATTTGTATTGCTTTTCTTGGTAAACGACTATTCAAAGCTTTTTTTTTTTGCTTCCAAAAATGCTGTCTCTGTAATTGGCAGAGAGGGACATCTTGATAATGGAAGTGTGTGAAGGTGTAATGTGTGTTAATTGATACTTCTTAATCACTTTTAGGTATTAAGTCATGATGCAGGAATCTGCGACAGAGACAATAAGCAACAGTTCAATGAATCAAAATGGAATGAGCACTCTAAGCAGCCAATTAGAGGCTGGCAGCAGAGATGGAAGATCAAGTGGTGACACCAGCTCTGAAGTAAGCACAGTAGAACTGCTGCATCTGCAACAACAGCAGGTAAGTTTTGTTTTCCTCAGTGATTCCTTAAAACAAATAAGCCTGTTTTTTTGAAAAAGAAAAAATGTATTCATAGCAAATTGAGCATGTGTTAAGGTAAAGGATGCAGAGAGTTTATTAGTATTTGGAACATGATTGAAACATGAGTAAAGATAGGATTTTCATATTAGTTACGTCATACCAGCACAAGAGTGCCCTTCAGGTGTCTGGCTATTAATTAAGTTCATTGGGTGATTCTTGGAAGGTTCTGTAAAGCTTCGTAACAAATATTGTATAGCTTCTAGTTTACTGTCTAACATTGTGCTGCAGAATGTGATACTTAGTTTTCCACAAGAGGGCCACATTACTTGATACTTTCTTATACAATGAATTTATTCCAAGTCTAGCTAAGGTGAAAAGGACCACAAGGACTTTTTACAACACAGATGCTTGCCCATGATAACTGCAAATACTAGCTATTAATTCGATGAAATTTTCTAAGAGATTGTGAATGATGTAAACAGTATAATCTTTTATGTTGCTTTTCATAAAAACTCATTTCAAGGTATTTTGAATAGACATCTTTTGGTAACATTAAAGAGCACTTTTTGTTTTCTGTTACTGTCTCAAAATACAGTCGTTCTCTTTAAATCTAGAAAAGTAAATGACTGCTCAATAAAGATATACTTTTTAAAAGCCCATTTCCCTTTTCATAATACAGATTTACTTTTTGCTATTTTGTTTGTCAATGAAATATTCTTCTTAACCGGAGGATAGCCATTCCATTCTTCACTGACTGAACTCTGCAAAAACAGTGACAGAGAACAGAAAGCTTCTAAAGCATATACTTATATGAAGGCCAGAGTGAGTATACCTGTTTGAAAATAAGATTATAGTTGTTTTACAAATAAAGGTTATTTAACACTCTGGGTTGCATGCAGACTAAATGAAAAACATTACAATGAAAATAGAATAAATCATTATTGAAAGATGTTTCATTTTTAAGTTAGTATATAATGAGAAAGAATTCATCTCAAAAGTTAAAGCAAATGCCCACTAAATTTTACTAAAGTAAAATTGAATAGAATCATTATTTTTATTATTTTAGAATCATTCTTTTAAATAACAATAGCATTTAGAAAGTTATGTCAGAATATATGCACTGAAAAATGTCAACCTTTAAACATTGTTTTCAAAAGCAACCTCTTTAAAAGAGTTAGACATCATGCTTTGAATAGGTTCTTTATTATTTGGGAATTATGTCTCTTTTTATAGACAGTAATTATTAGGAATTTTTATTTTTTAATTTAAATTTAAATTATGGTTTTATTGTTTGAAATATTTTGTTTTAACCACCACAGGAATTAAATGTCTACCAAAGTCCCAGAATTAGCTTATTTTACATGTTACTTTAAATAAATGCAGTTTTTACAATAGCTCTTTTCTTTCTTTAATGTATTTACAAGAAATATCATACCAGTGAAGTGCTATAATAGTCCTACTGACTCTCCTAAGTAAGAGTACTAAAAATTTATAAACAAATTCTATTTTATCTGAGAATGCAGTAGACTGCATTTATAAAGACAAGTAAAATGAATAATTGAAAATAAATGTTTTAGTTTATCACTAAGAAGACAACAGGTTTTGAAGACAAATGCAAAGACATAAGTTGTTTTTTTTTTTCAAAGCTCTGATTACTAATTAAATAAAAAGAAAACAGGGTAAAATCCTGTCTATATTTCATAGTACTATGGAGGTATTTTATGGTAGGATCTGTAAGATGTGTTTATAACCTGAATTTGAAGTTAATTTGTTCTACACAGTGTATGTAAACTGTAAATAAGTGAATACAAAAAGTTATGTTATTTTGATAACTTAGAGACTTCGGTCATGCATGTCCTGTTTGCGGAGTGCCCTCTAGAAGGGATTTGACACAGTGGCTAAATGGGCATTTACAAGACAGTTCAGGATGTGTCCACAGGAAGATATGTAATAATTTAATAAATAAACATACAAAAACCTTTGTAAATGTCTCTTCCCTTGGTTATGTTTTAACTATATTAATATATGAGATACTTATATTGAATTTTTGTCCATCCATGAGTATATTTTAGAATGGGCCTTTAAGTGTATTAAGAGTTGGAATGTCTTTTTTATAAAATTAATGCAGTTATTGCTTTCAATGCTAACGTATTCAATATATTTTAGAAGGAATTAAAATCGTATGAAAATATTTAAGCAAATTCATAAGTGAAATAATTTTACAAGTTTATCTTTACTTGGTGCTATTTAAATGTAAAATTTTAAACAGAGAATTAAATTACTTCATGTAAGTGTAATGGACTAATCATTGTTGGCTAAGTTCTCTTATTTAAAAATATAATTTAGGCAGTAGTATACGATGAAAACAAAGTAAAATTTTGTTTGCCATGAACTTCTGGCAGAATATGGTCTGTTTTGAGAACAGAATGTTTACCTTGATTTTTATGATTCTTTTTATTTTTATAGAGGTGAGAAGTTTTACTTAAAGCATGTATTTAAGAGGAAGTGTTTGCATCTGGACTAGATTGTAACAGATACTTAATGATAAATAGATTGGTAGAGTAAAAATGATTTATAATTTATAGCTAAAATTTTTACCTCGAATCAAGTTTTTTAATATTAAATATTTCTATAACCTGAAATATTTTTTGTTTAGAAAGAAAAATGAAATTTAATGTAAGGATTATGTTAGAACAAGAGTCTTATAGTTTAAAAACCATTTATTTGCATTGGTTTGATTTTCTTATCAAAACTGTGTTACAGATCTCTTTATCTTTCCTTTTCTCCTGTTTTCATTATCCCACAAGTTTAAGAAGATAATGACCACTTCATTACCTTAGATATAATTTTACCTGCCACATAATATTATTTCTTATGAATGGCTTTATTTAGTTCAAGAAATTTTACTATACATTTCCAATTGGTTAATATAGGTGAATGTGAAATACCATGTGCATGATCATAGGGGCCATGTCTTTGTTAGTATGCTCTGCTGTTTTATATTCACTGAAAAATTAGTAATAAAAAAGCCTTCTCCTGATGAATTACTCTATTCTTCATTCTTTTCTCATCTTCTAAAATTACAACTAAATACTGGAATGTATAATATTAGGACGTAGCATGTTTTAAATGTTGTTTTAGATTAACAACATTGAAAATTATTCTGCATTAAATGTAGAATTTTATTTTGATGTTAGGTTTGCAGAATTAATTGTTTGTGTCATTAAGGTCAAAATAGTTGCTAAAAACTTGATTGCTTTACAGGGTAGATTTGAGCTTGCATTTTGAGCATTCATTATGTCAGATAATCTTTCTGAATGTTTTATGAGATTGCACTGCTTTGAAGGTGTTTCAGGTGATGGTGTTTAAAAATATCTGGTCAGTACTTTTTTACTGTCAGTTCATTTAGCCCTAGTCATTCAAAACACAGTTTTCTTTTTTTAACAGAGTTTTTAAGTAACCATTTAAAAATCCATTTATTTTATTTTCAAAATAAAATTGGAAACTGATATTTTTCTAAGCATAATATTTGACTTTTAATAAATAACAGTATTACCTGTGGTTTTATTTCATTTTTAGTATCTCTTTCCCTGATAGTTTGATCAGGGATGTGTAAAAATCTTTAAAAAAGACTGCTTAGGTGGAAAGAAATCAATAGCCACACTCACTTCAGCATTTAAACACATGTGGACTCATTCTATGGTTCACTTTTCTGTTCCTCTATCTTTAATGAAGTGTTTTATGTTTATATTTGAATAAATAATAATTTAATTTTTAAATAACATAGTCATAGTAAGTTCCCCATACACACATTAAAAACACATAATTCATTTGCTTCCCTCTCAACTTAACTCTAACATTCCATTTGATGGGAGATATATGTATTTCAGATTAAATTTTTTAACTAAGCAGAAGTTTTTAATAAATTTAAAAAGTAGCAGGGCAATGACAAATCACATTCAAATGAAAAGCCAATATTTTGCAAAATATTTTCTCCTAGAAATGAGGACTTAAATCTTGCAAAGTGCATTAAAAAGAGAATGCAACCTGGAAAATTTATTCTCTTGGGCTGTAAATTGTTAAAATGGTTATAGAGGCAATATTTAAAACATTATTTGGCTTGATGGTATATCAAGGACTACATCCGTATCTCAAAAGGCATTGATACACACACTGGCAGTGTTTATGAAGATGCAGGTAAACTTAATGAGCACTCACATCTTCACATATGGCTTTTTACCACATTACAATAAAAATACACGATATTTTCCAACTTTAGAACTAAGTTTCTTTCTTTGGCCCCAGTTTGATTTATTGCTCTTTCTATTGTTCAGAAGAATAAAATTACTTACGCTTTACTAAAATGGAAAGCGAATCAGTACAATTGTGGACACTAGGTGTGAACATGTGGCCAGACTTTTTGATAAGGTAGAAGCATGCTTTCTCTGATGCCAATATTGGATTTTCTCACATAACCTTATGCACACTTAATCTCAGTTGACAAACACTTACCCAAACACTGTGTGTGTCTAGGTTAAACATACAATAGGATATTTACTCCAATACTCAAGAAAAGACCCACAGCAAAATGCTAATAAGCATCTATGTAATTTGTTTTTATACTCTAATTTGTTAACATATTTTCCCATAGAAATGGATTTTTTTTAATTTATAAGAAAAGATTTAAATCTATTTACTATGCAATGTTGTGTATCTATGGTGTATTCTTAAGTTCCATTCACTATAGGTACAAGTGGTAGCATATTCATTGTGCCTGTCTTGCATGAAAGCATTTACTGAAGAAATATGACAAGAACATGTTCAGCTAATGAGGTCGAATGGTTGTTACATTAAATTTAGGCGGTGTTTTCTATTAGGTTTTATTTATCTGTATTTGCATTCAATCCTTTCACATTTGTTATCTCTCGCCCAATTCCAGGGATGGGGCGCCTTTTCTCATTTCACAGCCAATTGTTACTGTGCCGCTGACTCTGTAAGTTGCTAGTGAATGTAAAAG
>NC_071392.1:60751428-60778992 GCF_022682495.2 Desmodus rotundus
TAAAATATCTCAGAAAATTGTAATCTGCAGCTAAGGTGTTGTACAATTAGTTTTCTAAATTCATCTGGTCAAATAGGACTTACTGATTTAAAATGTAAAGTAATAGTCATGTTACGGCTACATCGTACTGGGTGGGAAGAGCACTTGGATTTCTGTGTTGAAATGGCTCATGTGTACACAAATGGACTCTGTTATTACTGACTTAAGATTTGCTGAGTGGACCATTTCCATCTTAAGGCATTTGTGCAGTTTCTCTAATTTCTCTATATTCATTGTCAAGATTAAAATGTTGTCTAGGAGATGTACTTCCTACAAAATGATTGTTGAATAACCTTCCAAGAAATTAACTTTAGATGATCTCCATTTGAGGTTCAAAAATATTAAATGAGATTATCCGTTATTTTAAAATGGGAAAAAAACAAAGAGATATTTAACTGAGATTAATGAGAAACCCTCATTTTGTTCTAGGACAAAATGATTCACGATCCCTTCTAAATTCAGATTTGTTTTGGCTCTCATTTTTAATAGTGTACTCAATTTTAGTATATTTCTGATCCCACCTTCTTTATACATGTGTGGGAGGTTAGGGTACAGAAATCTGGTTGTTATACTATATGGATACTTAATAGCAAATTTAACATTCTTTAATTTAAATAAAAATATGAATAAACAAGGAATAGATATATAAATGCAACTCAACTTTTGAAAGAACTAATAATCATTTTTAGTACCTTGTTTTAAATATTAGGTGAAATGTATGTGATTATGGATAATATAAAATACATTAAAATTAAATATATGTGCACTAGTTTCTAATTTGAAATAAATATAAACAACTGTATAATGAATGCTTAAAATGACAGTTTACAAAGGCAAAGCCAAAACACATACGCTGGCCTTGAAGTACATGACATAGTTAATATTTAGCAACTACAATAAAGAGGGTCCAGTTGAGCCATACCAAGTTTCCCATTAATTTCAATGGAAAATACACATTACTGGCTTTTATCATCATATATGGATATACCCTCATGACATCATCTTTATTACAAATTTTTAAAAGATTTTATTCATTTAATTTTAGAGAGAGGGGAGAGAGGAGATAGAGAGGGAGGGAAACATCTATGTGCCAGAGAAACATTGAATGATGGCCTCTATCACATCCCTAAATGGGAACCTATCCTGCAAACCAGGCATGTGCCCTGACTAGGAATTGATCCAGTGACCTTTCAGTTCATAGGCCGATGCTCAGTCCACTGAGCCACACCAGCCAAGGCTTACTATAAAATTATTAAATGGATAAAGTCTCTTTTCCACTTTTGTGTGGTTGATGATAAGTTATTGTAAAGGTAAATTATTGTTCAAAATTATTCCAAATAGCTTCCAATACAACAATTAAAATGGTATTTTTTCAACTGATACTAAAACATAAGTAATGTGGGATATTTTCTTTTATATACTTCAATAGAGAAATGAATAATGTAGATACCATGTGAAATGCTTCATGATAAATTTGGGTGATGATTACCATTAGAAAAAAAGGTTGTAACATTGTTTTCTAATTTTTCAAAAATATGTATTTCTATTTATTAAAATATGTGCTAATATATATAATAATAGAAAAAATAACTTCACATAAAATTTTACCTGTAGTCTTCTATACGGTTCTAGCACCAAATATTTTTTTCTAATTTGTATTGTTTGTATAGATAGATATGCAGGTGAGGATAGAAAAGGCATTTTATGGTAAAAATCTGACCAGATATAGTTTTATTATGTAATTTTTTTTCTCATAGTGGCACAGCCTATTTTGTAAGGGGAATAAAAAAGGATGTATAAAGCAGCTTATTGGTAAAAAGCCAAGAATACTTAACTGGTACTGCCAAATTTAAATGCCTTCCATATATATTTGTTGTCCCACAGATTTTATAAAAATTTCCTGGAGTGAATTTCTTATGCATGTGCTCAATCCTTAGAAATTAATTGTAATATTAGTAATAATAAAATTTAATGGTCATTTTTATAAGTTAATATGTATGTTTTGAAGGAAAAGCTTTCTTCTGCTTCTCCATATATGCATAGCCCATGGACACAGACAATGTGGGGAAGCTGGGGGTCAGGGAGGCTCAATGGAAGGAGTAAAGGAGGGTGGAATGAGCGACATCTGTAACAGTGTCAACAATAAATAAAAAAAATCACATGGTTCATGGACAACCCACTACTTCTCACTACAGTGTCTAAAACTGTCCTGCTCATAGGCAAAAACTCTGCTCAATAACTGAACAAACTCTCGTAATGCTCTCATTGCCTTAACTTGAATTGTAAATATGAACTTTGGATATCTGTGTCTGTTCACTCACTAGGTTTGACAACTATGAACTACTCACTTTTCATTAAATTGTTGGAAAGAAAAAGTTGATGAAAATATTTTCCCAGCTTTCAGTATACAAGAAAGATATTCATGCTGTGTCAGAGTTAGATGTGCTACAAGGACTCAGAGATAAGGAGGGAATGATTCAGAGTCATCCTGGCTTGTCAGGGAAGATTTTAAGAAATATATTTTAATTGGATCATGAAGATAAAGGGAGGATCACTGGGCAGAGAATAGGGAGGATTTCTAGGTAGAAGGAAAGGGTACATAAAGACAGGCAGGTGTAAAAAACCACAGAATATTGGGGCATATTCAGTACTTTGATGCAAAGACTAGTTGGGAGATCGATTGGAGTTGAGATTGGAGTGATAGGTAGAAAAGTTTAGGATTTGTGTAGAGAAATACCCAGGTTTTGAATGCCCAGCAGTATTGACTTTTATTCTTCAGTGTACAACCACTGAAGAATTTTAGTTAGAAATATGATGGCAGATTTATATTTTGGAAGATAATTTTATCACAGTCTGGCCTAGGCAGTGGCAGTGCAGCAAAAGAAAAGAAAACAATTTTAAGACATAGAGTCAATAATAAAACTTGGGCTGAGTATGGGTTGTGAAGCATTGGTAAAAAATTAAAAAACAAAGCTGGGATTTTGAAAAGTGATTAAAAGACTCAAACTACTAGAGTTCAATACTGATTATTATTAGCTATGAGATTTTGGGCTAATCACTTAATCAGTTTCATTTTTGTAAGAACTAAAAGTAAAAATAACTAATAGGATTATGTTCAGAGTTAGTAATATTATTTTATAAAATGCTGAGCACATTTATTAATTTACTTAACAAATATTTATTGAGTACCTATTATGTATTAGGCACTTTGTTAGCAGATAAAATATTGAGCATAAAACTGATACATTTTGTGCATTCATGAAACTTATCTAGTGGTGGATACAGACACCAATCAAAGAATTACACACATAAGTGTAAGACTATAACCATGGCAAGTACATCAAAGGAGATATGAATGGTATTTTGAGATCACAAAATAGAGACAGTTATGGTGGTGAGGAAGGCTTGATGATTTGAATAATGAGTACAAGTTAAACAGATAAAAATCAGAGGGAAAAGGGCATTTCTGTACTGTCATAAAATAAGCATATATCTAAATACTAGCCAATAATTAGACTTCTCGTCAAGATGGAGGCATAGAGAGACATGCTTTGCCTACTCACGCAGCCATAGAAAGAATTATAACCAGACCTCAAAACTAGTAACACCTAGAACCATCAGAAAATTAAGCTGTATGGAAGTCCGACAACTAAGGATTTAAAGACCCAATAATCCAGATGGGTAAGAGGGATGGAGTCTTGGAGACTGGCAGAGAGGCAGTGTGGTACAGAAAGATAGTAGCAGCAGCAGAGTGGATGGGACAGGTACCTCGGGAGTACTTGAGTGATCCCAGCTCCAGGCCAGACCACACAGCCCAGGATTCTAGTACTGGAAAGAGCTGTTGCTTCTAGCTGTAAAAACCAGTGAGGGTTGGGGAGGCAGAAGAAACTGCTTGATTTTCACTGCCTAAAGGGCCAGCATAGTCTTAAAATGTATGCAAACCCACCCAGTCTGAGATTCACCAGTGAGGCAGTAGCTGGAAGGGCTCCAGTTGCACACAGGGAGGGGGTAATGTAACTAGAAATGGGACAAGTGCCCTGTGAACTGCCAAAAGCCAGGGAGTGGCATTGTCCCCTCTCAGAGACCTTCCTATTCAGCCACAAAGCAGTGAAGCAAGTTGTCCCACCCTGACGATTGCCTGTGGCTCTGCCGAACACAGTTTACAGTTGCTTTTTCTACATAGGCCACCCTACTAAGACAGGGAGTAAGAGCAACTCTAAAACAGAAATAAAACAGGTAGGCTGATAAATTGAGGAGAAAAAGGAAAATGGCCCAAATGAAAGAACAAAATAAAACCCCAGGAAAAGAACTAAGTGAAATGGAGCTTGCCAACCTATCAGATGCAGAGTTCAAAACACTAGTTATCAGGATGATCAGAGAACTCCTTGAGTACAGCAAAAAAAATAAAGTAAGAAATGAAGGTCACACTAAGTGAAATAAAGAATAATCCACAGGAAACCAACAGAGAAGGGAAGGAAGTTGAAATTCAAGTCAATGATGTGGAACATAAGGAAAAGATAAACATCCAACCAGAACAAAAAGAAGAAACAAGAGTTCAACAAAACAAGGATAAGTTGAGGAACCTCTGGGGCATCTTCAACTGTGCCAGCAAATAGTAATGATACCAGAAGGAGAAAAGGAAGAGGAAGAAATTGAAAACTTATATGAAAAAATAATGAAAGAAAACTTCCCTAATTTAGTGAAGGAAATAGACATACAAGTCCAGGAAGCACAGAGAGTCCCAAACAAGTTGGGCTCAAAGAGGAACACACCAAGACACATCATTATTAAAATCCTAAAGGTTAAAGATAAATAGAGAATCTTAAAAGCAGCAAGAGAAAAGCAGAGAACCTACAAAGGAGTTCACATAGGACTATCAGAGAATTTCTCAAAAGAAACTTTTCAGGCAGGAAGGGACTGGCAAGAAGTATTCAAAGTGATGAAAAGCAAGGACCTATAACCTAGAATACTCTATCCAGCAAAGCTGTCATTTAGAATGGAAAGGCTGATGAAATGCTTCCCAGTTAAGGTAAAGCTAAAGGAGTTCATCATGACCACACCATTATTACAGAAAATGTTAAAGGGATTTACTTAAGAAAAAGAGTATCTAAACCATGAACATTTAAAAGGCGACAAATTCACAATTATCAACAACTGAATCATAAAAAACACACACAACAACAAGAAAGCCAACAAGACAGAGCAGGAACAGAATCATAGATATGGAGATCATTTGGAGGGATATTAGCTGGGAGGTGGGAGGGGAAGAATGAGGAAATGGTGTAGGGATTAAGAAGCATAATTGGTAGGTATAAAATAAGAAGGGGAAAGTTAAGAATAGTATAGGAAATGGAGAAGCCAAAGAACTTAAACACATGGCCCATAGGCATGAACTAAAAGGGGCGATTGCTAGAAGGAAGGGGGCTACCTGGTGGAGGGGGTCAAAGGGGGAAACTTGGGACAACTGTAATAGCATAATCAATAAAATAAAAATAAAAAATACTAGCCAATAATTAGAAAGTATAGGTTCATTATCCTGATTAGGTTTAGCTTATTATTTTATTTTCTATACCCTCATTTCAGGAATTGGTACATTGGTAGGATATCTTCTACAAATGGTTCCTGTGTTTAGACTTATAAAGGGGAGAAAACAGTTTTTATGAAAGGCAAAAAAAAAGGATTTTGTGCTTATTCTTCACTCACATTACAAACTTGTGTAATCCATTTTCAGTTTATTATCCCTGTTGATTCAGTATTGATTTCTTATATGATTTCTTATTTATAGACTGAAAGCATCTTATTGTGAAAGCTTTTCAGTGTTTATTGACACATGTTACATTTTTATTTAAAGTGTTTTCTGAGTAATTCTAGTCTTTTCATTTTCATCCAAATTTCCTAAATCTTGTGTTATCATGCGATGCGGAAAATGGCACTTAAATAAATCGTAGTAGCATTCAAGAATGTTTGTATTCTTCGGGCAGTAAGTGTTCCCCAAGTCTATCCACTGCGTATGGAAGGGGTGACTTAGATAATTATTACATTTAAAAAATAATTTACTACTATTATGGAAACAGTCCTTCTTCTTCATTTTAAGAAACCACCTCTGCATTAACTGACTGCACTTCTTCCATGTCCTCCCACCAGACATCTTCTGTAAGGCAGGGCTAAGACCATACACTATTTCACAGGACTATTGTAATGATTAATTGACCTAGATTAGGAAAGTGTCACATATATGGTAAGTGCTCAATAAAAATTAGTTGTAAGAAGAACTTTCTGTCAAGATGGCAGCATAGGCAGATATGGGTCACCTCTTTGCACAACCACAACAAAATTACAACTAAGATAGAGAACAACCATCACTCAGAACCAATATAAATCAAGTTGAATGGGAGTGTGACAACTACAGAATTACAGAAGTCCCACCTATCCATACTTCAAGCAAGGCTGAACTACAAGAGGAGGGTGTACTTAGTCCACATGAAGGGTATATTTCGAGTACCCAGCTTGGGTGATAGTGGAGGCCTTGCCACTGGACCCCACAGGACACCTACTGCATTAGACCACACTACCAAGACATGAAGTCAAAGTAGGTCTACCTAATACATAGAAACAAACACAGGTAGACTGCCAAAATGAGGAAATAAAGAAACATGGCCCAAATGAAAAAAACATATCAAAACTTCCAAAAAAGAGCTAAATTAAATGGAGATAAGCAATCTATCAGATGCAGAGTTCAAAATACTGGTTATAAAGATGCCCAAGGAAGTTAGTAAGGACCTTAACAACATAAAAAAAGATCCAGTCAGAAAAGAAGGCCACACTACTTGAAATAAAGAACAATTTACAGGGAAACAACAGTAGAGCAGATGAAGCCAAGATTCAAATGCATGATTTGGAATATAAGGAAGCAAAAAAACAACCAATCATAAGAACAAGAAGAAAAGAGAATAAAAAAATAGGATAGTGTAAGCAGCCTGTGGGACAATTCTAAGCAATCTAGCATTCATTTCAGTGGAGTGCCAGAAGGAGAAGACAAAGAGCAAGAAATTGGAAATCTATTTGAAAAAAATAATTATTTGAAAAAATCATTATTTGAAAAAAATAATGAAAGAAAACATCCCTAATTTGGTGAAGGAAATAGACATGCAATTCCAGGAAGCACAGATAGTCCCAAACCAGATGGACATGAAGAGTCCCATATTAAAACACATCATAAATAAAATGTCAAAGGTTTAAAGATCAGGAAGTGGGAAGGTGGGTATGGAACAATGGGTGAGAGGTGAGGGGGTTAAGAAGTACAAGTAGGTAGTTACAGAATAACCATGGGATCGTAAAGTATAGTATAAGAAAGGGGGCATCCAAATAATTTACATGCATGACCCATGGACATGAACAATAGTTGGGGGTATTGCCTGAGGGAGTAAGGGGCACTGGGTGGAGTGGGGCAAAGGGGAAAATCAGGACAACTATAATAGCATAAGCAATAAAATATAATAAAACATTTAGTTGTAAGAACTTTCACCGGGTAATAAAATCCCTTTTCCTTATACTGTCTTTACACTGTCAAATACACAGGTACTAAGTCAAAAATGCCTGAATGAAGAGGAGAACCCTTAATATCTCACTCCCATGTATCTATAGACTTGTAGACCTCCTGCTATTCTGTAAAGATTCTCTAAATCTGTTCAGTCCAATCTGGTAGCCACTAAACAACCACACATGGTGAATGAACACCTAAAATTGTCTCTTCTGATGTAAAGATGTGCTGTAAGTATAAAATTCACACTGGACTTAAAGAGATTGTAAAATATCTCACTAATAATTTTCATGCTGATCACATGATAAAATAATAGTATTTTGGAATGTATTGGATTAAATAAAATATATCATTAAAATAAATTTTACATTTTTGTTTTTTAATTTTTAAAATGTGGCTACTATAGCAGTTAAGAGTTACATATGTAGTTCACATTATACTTCTATTAAACATCCCTAGTCTACAAGGCTCTGGAGTGAAGTTAGAGACACTATAGCTTAATTAAGGCCTAGAATCTATTTTCTTACATTCTAGTTGTATATGGCTCTACCAGAAATTTTTTGTACAACCCTCAACTAAGCCTCTGAATGAAATAGCACAAAATTAGAGTGTTTTGTTGCTGCTTCTGTTTTGTTTGTCTCCTATAAAGCAAAGGAAGGGCCTCTTGAAAAGTACTGATACACATCATATATCAGGTGCTTGTACTGTGTTTTAATAATAGGGCATATATTAGGAGGTGTTGTGAATTTCAGGTATGTGCTTAATTCAGAGACAGAAGAAATCTGATAGGCCTATTCAATGTCATATTGTCCTATGGATAAGATGAAATAAAATGTTTTATTATTTAAAAATATATTCATTACTACAGTTTTAAAACAAAGAGAAAAATAAAAAAATGAATATATGGTGTTTTGCTGCAGTTGTAGATTTTTCCCCACTCACATGATTTAACTCATTTCAAAGAGAAAGTTGCTGGAGAATAATTTGAAATTTAAAACTCTATAGGTAAAATATAAATGTCCTTTTTATATCATCAATTTTTTAATTTTTATTGTTATTTTATTACAGTTGTCCAAATTTTTCCCTCTTTGCCTTCCTCTGTCCATCCCACCCACAGTCAATTTTCACATTGTTGTCCATGTCAATGGGTCATTCATACATGTTCCTTGACTAGTCTCTTCCCCTTCTTTCCAAAATCTAAATGTCTTGAAACATTTTTAATGAAAAATGAATTTAGGGTGAGAGGAGGAAATTTTTAAAAATGCATAACATTTGCTTTCAAAAAGAAAATAAAATAGAAATTATACCTAAAAATAAACTTTGAAATTACTGCCCACAATTCTTGTCTCAGATATCCAATATAAAATACATACTTAACCATCAAACAAAGAGCAGCCTAGTCCATTGCTACCTATTTACTACCAGAGTGTTAGAGCAACAAATACAGCTTGACTTTAAAACAGCAAAACAGTATATATTCATGTGACCTGAAAGGAGATACTTAATTTTGCTTTTTAAGGTGTAAATAGTTGAAATTTAAGTTGTGAATATGTAATTGCTTCGGTGAAATTAATACTTTGAAATTAATACCAAGCTATCAGTATAAATTAATTTAGTGTATTCCCAGTATAAAAAATTCTAAGTAAAAATATGAGAAGAGCAAAGAACTGCCTTGATAGTAGTCCTTTGGTTTCATTCAATGGTTTATACTATAATACCCATTATATGTTAGACACTGAAATTCATGATTTGTGACCAATGAAGTACACATGATATACAGTGTTTTTAAACTTTTAAAAATGAGTTTAAACATGTCATTTGTTCTATGTGTAAATACTCAGTAGACAAAATATGCACTGTCTCAATATTGACAGGCAATTCTCATATGTCTATAATAATAAAGAATAAAATTGAGCCCTAGTTGGGTGGCTTAGTTGGTTGGAGCATTTTCCTGCACACCACAAAGTTGTGGGTTCGAACTCTGGTCAGGGCACATAAGGGAGGCAACAGGTCAATGTTTCTTTCTCACATCAATGTTTCTCTCTCTCTCTCTCTTTATGAAGTCAATAAACTTATCCTAGGAAGAGGATTAAAAACAGAATAAAATTGATGTTTTATGTCTTGTATTATGCATTTTTACTTGTATTTTATATATTCAGCTAGAACATAAGATGTTTGAGGCCAGCACTAAAGCATTTATAATTTACATTTGTATTCTTAAAAGAGACTACAGTCACTATAAATGTAAGTGGTCTGTGGTCACTGTGTATAGTAGGTGCTGAATAATGATTGTTAAATAAATGTGAGAATTTCTGTGTGCCTTACTCTCAATCAAAATCCCTCTTTGGAATCAAACCAAGAGACAGGCAAAGTCTGTAAAACATAGAGCATTTAAAATGTTCATGGATTAGGAGCTGGCAAAACATAAGCTGATATTCAATAACATTGTGTCAAGTTCAGTTTGTCAGTTCTTGAAATCATCACAACATTATCACACTTGGTTATAAAGGCTCACACTTAGTATTCTGTGAAACTCCTCTTAGCCATGTTACTCATTTCTCCTCTTCCTCAAGATTGGCCCTACACTTTCTTTCTCACTGGTAAGTTTTGTTATTTTCTAAAAGGATTACTGTATTGTAATGCAACCTTGAAAGTACTGACTTCTCCAAGACGGTTAAAGGATAATTAAAATAATCATATGTACAATTTCTGGACTCAAAATATACTTATAACTCATAAATGTGTAATATTTATTTTTAAGATTGACAACTTTTTCAGAATATTTCAAATCCTCTACAATGTTACTTTTACAATCAGAAAAACAGACATTTAAAATAATCAATGCAGTCTGTATAGTTAGAATACTACATGATTAAAGTTAATGTTTAAAATTTCTTAAAACAAAGATTGGGAAAACTGTATTAGTAATGGTTATTTCTGGGATAACCAAGCTAGGGGTAGGTAGGTTTTCCTTCTTCTACATTCAAAAATATATGCTGATCTTCAGAGAGAGAGAGAGAGGGAGAGAGAGATATTTGTTGTTCCACTTATTTATGAATTCATTCATTGGTTGATTCTTGTATATGCCCTGACTAAGGATCAACCCTCAACCTTGGTATATTAGGATGGCAATCTAATCAACATAGCTACCTGACCAGGCCACTTCTTCTACATTTTGTAGTTATATAAATACTATGTATTCTTTATTTTAGAGAAAATTACACATAATTTAAAAGAAAAAATAGTGTTATTTCTGTGGAAGCTCAATTAGCACACAGAAAATAAATTTCAATTTTTTTGAGCCAGTCACTTTTTTGTCTAACCAGTTATTTCAATTAATAAAACAGCACTTTTAGTTCACTCAAAATTATAAGAATTGCTAAAATTTATACTTTATACATTTTTATAGTTACCAAAATCCCACCAATAGCATCTTTAGTGATCAAATATTATTTAGCTGACACTGCTGTACTTTGTATTATCCACACATTTGTTAATTAAGGAAAACATTTGGCATTTCTTAGAATTATTTGGAGAATTGAAGATGCTTCCTAATGAATTTATGCTTTCTAATTCTCTGTAAATAACTAGGTATATGGGATATCCATCAAGCCTTAAAAATGTGATGTGTTCTAAGGAAGACATAAATTGACCTTCAATGTTATGTAACTTAGGATCAATTCCAACTTCACAACTCATTTCCTTTATGTCTGTTTTTTTTAGTGTGATATGTTTCTGAGAGTCCAAATTTTGATTTTATTTAAAGTGAAAGAATGTAGGCCAAAGAGCTGAGGTTTTCTAAAACCAATATTGTGTTTTAAATTCTTTTCTGTGGTTTATCATCTAGTTTTCAGCTGTGTAAGTGGTCTTCTAAAAAGACAGAAAAATGAAGATTATGTAGATTGAGATAAAGTATTAAAATAATGTTTATTTGATCATGTGAATTTTGTTGAAAACATTGTAGTAAAACAATATTCAGAGTCTCTAGGTTAAGCCTTGCATTATTATATAAGGTTATATAAAACTTATAATGGTTTTATGACCATAGTCCTGTTCTTAATGTTTACCTATGTATAGCATCTTTGTACTAGTAATTCTCCAAAACATTTAAAAAACTACCTTCAGAAAACATACCCTACTTAAGTGCATAAACTCCCATGAAGATATTAATGTTTTTTGTTTTCTCAGCACTAGTCCCACTTAGTTGAAGAGAATTACATCTGTGAAAATCCAATAGCCAATTTGGTATTGTAATTAGAAATTCATATTTCATACTGGCCTATAATATCCTCTGAATTAAATATCAATATATAATATAATGAAGTTAACTTTATTTTGGCCTTTTTAAATTAAGAAGAATTAAATAATGAGTTTAGTATTTTAAGACACTTTTAGCATCATCAAAAATGTGCGGATTTGCATTTTAAATATTTTTTTACTCCCAGGTTTCTTCAGATGATGTCAGAGTTTTACAGACATTGATATTTGAATTGAAAATCTAAAGTCCCTGCAAAACAGGGTTAAAAATAGTGTTAAATCACAGAGCTCTTTAGTAAGCTTCACATTTGCCTTTGTTACTTTTTATAATTTTACTACCATAATTAAATACACTATGTATCTTAATCGTTCATATATTTAACATTTATTGAGTAGTGTTTCTGACACTGTTTAAGAGCTTATGCAAAGAGAGCAAATAAAACAGCAAAAATATCTCCAGTCTTAAAGCCCGTAGTCTATTCAAAATATTAAAATAAATCTTTTGTTAAAATAATAAGAGGAGTAAACAATAAAGTGGGGACTGTAATTGAGAAAAGCACAACTATTTTCTATATAGCCACTCTTTGTATGCTCTTTACCAAGATTAAGATTGTTCTCTTTAAAAACCACCTCCCATTCAAAGATATGCCAATAAATAGATCTAAAGTAAAATAAATTGATTTAACAGCAGTGTTCTAATGTGATAATATTATCTTCCCTGCAATGTTTGTGGTTCATTACTATTTAGTTATCTTGCAGCTTGTCAAACAACACAACCCAAGCGGACTGATTATTCTTTCACCAAAATGATTCTCTTTCATTGCTTGCTATCTTTTTAAATGGTACTTTAATCCAACCCACTAATGAAGGAAGAAATCTAAGATTCTTGGCCCCCTTCTCTTCCTTATTTGCCAAATCCAATCTATTGCCAATTATTTTCAATTTACTTCTTAATTTTTTATATTTGTTTCTGCTCTCTGCTGTCCCAATTGCCATCACTTTCTCTACCTCCTTCTCTTACCCAGTGACATCAGTACCCTTTCCCATCTGCTTTTCCCTGTATAACCAGATGATATTTCAAAATTCATATTTGACCAAGTCCATTGTGCATGGCAAAGCTTTGAAGACTCCCCATTTCTGGGCCCCTCCTGACCTGCCTCTCTCTCTAGCCTCATTTATCCCTTATTTTGCCCTGTACACTCACTGTTCTAGGCACAGTGAACCTCTTTCTGCAATTGCAATTAATCAAGTTATCTCTTGCCTGCCTCAAATCCTCTAACAAACTGTTCTATGCATGGATCACATGCATACCACACTAAAATTTTCTTCCAAATTCCAGCCCTCTAACCCTTTACTCTTGACCAGTAGAATTCTCACTCATCTTCAAATCTGAGATTTAAAGTAATTTCAGGGAGACTTTACACACCGGTTTCCCACCCACACACTCAACTTGAGTAGATTTACCCTTTTATTACATTCAAGACATGTGATTATTTGTTTCACATCCATTTTTCTGGTGAGGACCATTTCTTCTAATCCTATTACAGGGTTTGTCCTACATAGTAGATGCACAATACATTTTGTTGAGTGCAAATGATTGAATGCATCTGAGAACTAGACTGAAACTTATTCAGGGATTTCCAGCAGTTGAATAAAAAAAATTAAAGTAAGTTAATCTTTATGATGTGTTACATAAGAATGTATTTAATTTGTTCACTATTACTCATAGATTATTAAATTTTAAATAGGAAAACTCATTGCAATGTTCATATATGTATATTGTAACCTGGAAGGGGAAATGTTTCTTCAGAAGCCATTACTGGTAATTTTATGATTTGTATTTTAGTTGTAAATGTTGTGGCATGGTATAAGTAGCTGAGAAAAGCAGTCTCTGGCAAATGGAGTGGTTAAGAGTGCAAAGAAAATTAAAATCTGATTTTTTTAAATAACTACCAATATTAGTAAAAAGCCAAATGGATTTCTTGCAAATCTGCTAAATAAAGATCGGTTTTGAATCTTAGACTTTTTTGATTATGAACTAATGTTCAAAGCTGAGTTATAAGCTTTAGTTTGTATTGTACCTGAGACACAGGAAGACTCATACAATAGCTGTACTTCAAGTGTCACTATAATAATCTAAATGTAATAAAATTACATTTAAACAATGTAAAAAATCTAATTTAAACAGGGGAAAATGAAATTTAAATTTGAAGTTAATGTTTTGGGTGTTTTTTTTTTTTTTTTTGGCTCCTGCTGTTGTCCTTTCCTGCTAGACCCATATTGTTGCTGTTAGAATTTTTATGTTAATATTTGATAATATAGTATAGCAACAGAGAAACATATAATAATTTAGCCACTCTACTCTCTAGATAAAAACTGGTCACATAACAAGCAGCTTTAAAGAGGTGACATCCATCATTTACACGGATAAACGTGGTATTTGACTGCCACAAACCTGTAAATTCCTGCCTTTTCTTTTAGTTGCAATTTCTTAAAGTATATTTTATTGATTGTGCTATTACAGTTGTCCCAATTTTTTCCAACCCTTTATCCCCCTCCACCCTGCATTCCCTCACCCTCCAGCATTCTCTTCCCACCTTAGTTCATATCCATGGGTTATACATATACTTTCTTTGGCTTCTCCATTTCCTATACTATTCTTAACCTCCCCTTGTCTATTTTATGCCTACCAGTTATGCTTCTTATGCCCTGTACCCTTTCCCTCCATTCTCCCCCTCTCCCTCCCCACGGATAATCCTCCATGTGATCTCCATTTCTGTGATTCTCTTCCTGTTCTAGTTGTTTGCTTAGTTTTTCTTTTTGCTTTTTACATTCAGTTGTTGATAGTTATGAGTTCGTTGTTGTTTTATTGTTCATAGTTTTTGATCTTCTTCTATTTCTTAGATAAGTCCCTTTAACATTTCATATAATAAGGGCTTGGTGATGATGAACTCCTTTAACTTTACCTTATCTGGAAAGCATTGTATTTGCCTTTCTATTCTAAATGATAACTTTGCTGGATAGAGTAATTTTAGATGTGGGTCCTTGCCTTTCATGATTTTGAATATTTCTTTCCAGCCTATTCTTGCCTGTGAGGTTTCTTTTGAGAAATCAGCGGATAGTCTCAGGGGAACTCCTTTGCAGGTAACTCTTCCTGTCCTCTTGTTGCTTTTAAAATTCTCTCCTTATCTTTAATCTTGGCTAATGTAATTATGATGTGTCTTGGTGTGTTCCTCTTTGGGTCCAATTTCTTTGGGACTCTCTGGGCTTCTTGGACTTCCTGGAAGTCTATTTCCTACACAAGATTGGGAATGTTTTCCTTTATTATTTGTTCAAATAAGTTTTCAATTTCTTGCTCTTCTCCTTCTGGCACCCCTATGATTCAGTTGTTGAAGTTGTCCCAGAGGTTCCTGTGTCTCTCCTCATTTTTCTGCATTCTTGTTTCTTCATTCTATTCCATTTGAATGTTTATTTCTTCCTTTTGTTCCAAATCATTGATTTGAGTCCTAGTTTCCTTCCCTTCGCTGTTGGTTCCCTGTATATTTTCCTTTATTTCACTTTGTATAGTCTTCATTTCTTCATTTTGTGACCAAGCTCAATCATTTCTGTCAGCATCCTGATTACCAGTGTTTTAAACTCTGCATCATATATTTACCAGTGTCTTTAACTCTGCATCATATAGGTTGTCTATCTCCTCATTGCTTAGTTCTTTTTCTGGTGTTTTGATCTGTTCTTTCATTTGGGTCACATTTCTCTGTCTTGGCATACCTGTTATGTTATAAGTGGCACAGCCTTAGGTATTCCTCAGGGCAGGGCAACCCTCTTTGCTGTGTTGTGACACTGTATGTTGGGGGAGGGGTCAGAGAGGGAACAATGACCGTTGTTCAGCTCTCCTCCTACTTTTCATCACTTCCCTTGTTTCCAACAAGTGGATTGTGGCCTTTCAGGTGCAGATTCAGGTGGGTTTGTGTATGTTTTAGGACCCTGTGGGCCTCTCCAATGGACCCTCCTGTGACAGAGGGAGTTTCCCTTGCCACCACAACCCCAACAGATTTTTTACAGTCAGAGGTTTTGAGTATTTAGTTTCCTGAGCTGAAACTTTTTGTGGTATGTCTCACATCACCTTTGTTCCTCTCAGCTTATCTGCCTGTGGTGGTGGGATTGCTCACAAGCCTTGCCTTGCCACGTGTTTTCTCTGCCCCAGCTTCCCAACTCTGCCCCTCCTACCAGTTTAGATGAATGTTTCTTTAACTCCTTGGTTGTCGGACTACCATGAAAATGTTTTTCTGGCAGTTCTGGTTGTTCTTTGTTTTTAAATTGGTTGCTATCCTTCTTTCAGTTGTGTGAGGAAATGAAGTGTTTCTGTCTACGTCTCTATCTTGGCCAGAACTCAAAGTCAGCTATATTTTATAGCATACCAGCTGGACTATTACACTACTTTCAGAAGCAAAACAGGATAAATTTTTGTAGGTAGAGGAGAAATAACTGGAATGGAATATATTTTAAAACATTTTATTTATTTATTTTTAGACAGGGGAAGGGAGAGAGAAAGAGAGGGAGAGAAACATTAATGTGTGGTTGTCTCTCATGCACCCCCTATTGGGGACCTGGCCTGCAACACAAGCACGTGCCCTAGACTGGGAATCAAACCAGCAATACTTTGGTTCTCAGGTTGGTGCTCAATCCACTGAGCCACACCAGTCAAGGAAGGAATGGAATATATTTGATAAATATTTTAAAATTAGAAAACTACTGTGAAAAATTTTAATATATTGTACAAGTTGCAATTTAGCAGTCTCAGCAAGTGTTTTAATAAAACTATTTTGCTAAGTGAAATAAGCCAGGCAGTGAAAGATAAACACCACATGATCTCACCTATTAGTAGAACCTAATCAACAAAACAAATAAACAAGCAAAATATACCAGAGACATTGAAATTAAGAATAAACTGACAATAACCAGAGGGGAGGTGGGAGGGGATAATGGGAGGAAAAAGTGGGAAGGATTTTCAGGAACCTCAATAAAGGACACATGGACAAAACCAAAGGAGGGTAGGATCAAGGGTGGGAAGTGGGGATGGCTGGGGTGCAGGGAGAGCAGTAGGGGGAAAATGGAAACAACAGTACTCTAACAACAATAAAAAAAGTTAAAAAAATAAAATAAAATTTGCCTATCAAAAAAACCAGTATTTTGCTTTCTTTTAATCTGTAAGGCCTGCTTTCCTCATATCTAAAATGGGAATAATAGTGTCATCCTTATTTGGTATGGGAATCAATTGAGTTATTTTACATAAAGGATGAGGAAGAGTGTCTGACACATGTTAAAACCTATATATTAGTATTAACTATTATTATCATATTTATATTATTTGAAAATTTATTTAAGGTATATAAAAATGAAAGTTTCCACAAATAGATAAAGGATCTGAAGTTATCAAGGGTAAGTATGGCTTATACTTGCCTAATTACAGCTTTATTTTCATAAATATATACTTTTACTTTATTATTATGTTTAAGTGTAATTAAGAACAAGTGTAAAGCACATTTGAACTTGCTTCTCTCTTTCTCCTCCTAAAACACAGTTCCTAATAACATTTTTTCCCCTTAAAATGAATGAATTTTGATGCAAGTGCTGGAAGCTGTATGTATCTGACCCATGGATGGATAATTCTGTGAATGGGAGCCATGGGCTGTAAAACAGATTTTCCTTCAGCCTTCATTTACCACCACCTTTCATCTTTTTAAAAAATGTTTACTTAGATATAGTTCATAAATAATCTTATATTGGTTATAGATTAATATGTATTAATATTAATCTATATATTCACTTATATATTAATCTTATATTAGTTTACAATGTATAATATAGTGATCCAACATTTTTATATTTTACAGTTTGATCATCCCACTAACTCTAGCATCATCTGTCTCCCTGTAAACTTACCACAATGTTTCTCTCATCACAGAGAAACATTGATGTCAGAGCTAAACATCCATCAGTTGCCTCCTGTATGTGCCCCAACCAGGGATTGAACCCGCAACCTAGGCATGTGGCCTGACCAGGAATCAAACCCACAACCTTTGGTATATAGAAGGATACTCCAATAAACAGAACCACCTGGCAAAGGCATACTATTATTGACTAGATTCCCCTTCCTCTTTTCACCTGTCCCCCAGCTCCTCCCTTCTGGTAATGATCCCTTTGGTCTAGGTCTCTATGAGTTTTTGTTTTGTGTGCTTGTTATATTTTGTTTTAAGGTTCTACATATAGACCATACAACCCCAAAATTCCTCATCTGGTTATTTATTCATAGAAAATAAAAACACAATTTGAGAACATATGTGTACCCCTATGTTCATTGCTGCAAAATTTACAATAGCCAAGGTATGAAAGCAACGTAGGTGCCTGTCAATATATGAACAGATAGTGCAGATGTAATATATATACACAATGGAATATTACACAATAAAAAAGAATGAAATCTTGTCATTTACAACCAAATGGATGGCTCTAGAGGGTATTATGCTAAGTGAAATTAGTCAGGCAAAGAAAGACAAATACCATATGTTTTCACTTGTATATCTAAAACTCCCTCTGTGTGTGTGTGTGTGTGTGTGTGTGTGTCACTGAATCTTGAATATTCACTAGTCCTCTGGCTTATAATACAGAGTTTTAGTTCCTGCTTAGCCAAAGATGTAAGTAATTCACTTCAACTCCCCAAGTTTGATTGGTTATCATCTCAACCCATATGCCTCTTTCCATATTCAATATTGTTATATATCTTTCAAATTGCTATATATTATACATCTACATGTATTACAATGTCTGATAAAAAGTAAATCTAAGTGAGCTGATTTGTTAAATTTTTTTGTGTAAGAAAAAATCTTTCCCTTACATAAATTCTCATTAATGTCATTATTATTCTATAAATGAAGGCTTTTTGTTCATTAAAAACATAATTCATTTTATAAGTACAAGTATATAAAACACCCAAGTATATGTTTTTGCATTGAATTAAAAATTAATATGAAATTAAATATGAGACTAGACTACCTGATTCCAGAAATGTAGATTTTTAGGTAATTGTAAATATTCATATTTGCATTAAAGTATTCCTCTGCAAATATAGATAAGCTTTGTAAGCAAACTAGCTTTGAAACTCAATTCCATTAGGTTGTATGACAACTGGAGGTTTTTCATACCCTTAACCAATAATATATAATATATCCTCTCTGAGTCTACAGTTTAAAATATTAAAATAGGCTTGGCTTGCCCTGGCTGGTGTGGCTCAGTAGATTGAGTGGCAGCCTGCGAACCATGGAGTTGCCGGTTTGATTCTCAATCAGGGCACATGCCTGGGTTGTGGGCTAGGTTCCCAGTAAGGAGGCGCATGAGAGGCAACCACGCATTGATGTTTCTCTCCCTCTTTCTCTCTCCCTTCCCTTCTCTAAAAATAAATAAATAAAATCTTTAAAAAAATAAAAAATAAATTAGGCTTGGTTTACTCAGGGAAGCTATGACATACCTTATGTGGAGAATTTGTTCTTTAGACATGTGAAAAATTACAGTTGGAGGCAGAATATTAAACTGATGAATTTAAGCATATTTGCCACATAAAGTATTTTCTGGATTTTAAAAGAAGAACAGCAAAATTAAAATACATAACTTCAGAGAGGGGTAAAATTTGTTTAAATGTGAATATATAATTTCTGCTCAAGCATCACTGTGGAATTCTTTAGAAATTTTTCATTAATCTCTGAAAATGACAAGTGTCAGGGGTCTTTTGCAATGCACATCAGAAAAGTTTTGGTCAAGAGGTCGTGTTGTTATGATGTGTTAGTAGCCCTGTCTCCTGTCGAGTTAGCTTTGTTGGACATGTTCCCAAAGCAAGATATTTTTTGTAATATACATCAGTTAAATAATGTGTTTGGGAATGGCTTTTTGTGGAATAAAAAGCTGAGAGAATTCTTTATGATTAAAAAAACTTGCTCCTATTGAACACAATGAAATCCTTCAAAGTACAAGGGGGATGCATAGTTTAACACAACATGCATATTCAGGAATCATATTAAGTAATTAAAAAGTATATTTGTTCCTTTTTGAACCTTCATAATTAATGTCTTATTTCATTTAAAGTACAAAGATATTCAATTTTAAAAGATATGAATATCATTTTAATATAAAGAAAGTCATTTTCAAATGAGAAAAGTTTACTCTTGAAACACATTGTTACATTTTAAAAATGTCTTAAAATGCTATCTGATAAAAAGTCTCAAGGCTTGTTTTAAAACCATCAATTAATGTATTGATTTTCTACATATAACTAAAATTGGAGGTTAAATAAAAATGGAAGATATTGTTAAGCACAAATTACCTATTTTTTCCAGCAGAACTTGGGAAGCAGTTTAATGCTTGCTCTTTCAAGTGATACTGTACTGTTAAGGAAATAACAGACTTTTGAAATGACCTGTTGACACATGTTAATTTATGAAACTCTAATCCTAGAAACTTAATGAGATAGAGTGCAAATATAGTGGCTTTAGAGCTGACAGATTTGGGGTTGAATTTTACATTCACCAATTATCAGCTATTGACCTTGGGCTAGTGATTGAACCTCTCTTATTTTTAAATTATTGCTTGATAAAGTGAATATAATGACATCTATTCCAAGGGAATGAGGAAATTAAACAAATATAAAATGCTCAATAATTCCTGCAGTACATACCCATTGAATGGTTGTACCTTGCTCTTGTCCTTCTCACCAAGAAAAGTAGTCCCTTCCTCTCATCTTTTCTTCAATTATTCATTCATTTTATTCAGCTTTTGTATATATAAGATTTTTTTCTTTTTTGATATATTTATTGATTATGCTATTACAGTTGTCCCATTTTCCCCACTTCACTCAACTCCATCCTGCCCACCCCCTCCCTCCCACATCCACCCCTATAGTTCATGTCCATGGGTCATACTTAAAAGTTCTTTGGCTTCTACATTTCCTACACTATTCTTACCCTCCCCCTGTCTATTTTCCACCTATCATTTATGTTATTTATTCTCTGTACCTTTCCCCCCTCTCTCCCTCTCCCACTCCCCTATTGATAACCCTTCATGTGATCTCCATTTCTGTGGTTCTGTTCCCGTTCTAGTTGTTTGCTTAGTTTTCTTTTGTTAATAACTGTGAGTTTGCTGTCATTTTTACTGTTCCTATTTTTTATCTTCTTTTTCTTAGGTAACTCCCTATAACATTTCATATAATAAGGGCTTGGTGATGATGAACTCCTTGAACTTGACCTTATCTGAGAAGCACTTTATCTGCCCTTCCATTCTAAATGATAGCTTTGCTGAATACAGTAATCTTGGATGTAGTCCCTTGCCTTTCATGACTTGGAATACTTCTTGCCAGTACCTTCTTGCCTGTAAGGTCTCTTTGGAGAAATCAGCTGACAATCTTATGGGAACCCCTTTGTAGGTAACTGTGTCCTTTTCTCTTGCTGCTTCTAAGATTCTCTCCTTCTGTGTAATCTTGGGGAATGTAATTATGATGTGCCTTGGTGTGTTCCTCCTTGGGTCCAGCTTCTTTGGGACTCTCTGAGCTTCCTGGACTTCCTGGAAGTCTATTTCCTTTGTCAGACTGGGGAAGTTCTCCTTCATTATTTGTTCAAATAAGTTTTCAATTTTTTGTTCTTCCTCTTCTCCTTCTGGCACCCCTATAATTTGGATGTTGGAACGTTTCAAGATGTCCTGGAGGTTCCTAAGCCTCTCCTCATTTTTCCGAATTCTTGTTTCTTCCTTCTTTTCTGGCTGGATGTTTCTTTCTTCCTTCTGGTCCACACCATTGATTTGAGTCCCAGTTTCCTTCGCATCACTATTGGTTCCCTGTATATTTTCCTTTGTTTCTCTTAGCATAGGCTTCATTTTTTCACCTAGTTTTCGAACAAATTCAACCAATTCTGTGAGCGTCTTAATGAACAGTGTTTTGAACTGTGCATCTGATAGGTTGGCTATCTCTTCCTCGCTTAAGTTGTATTTTTTCTGGAGCTTTGAAGTGTTCTGTCATTTGGGCCTTTTTTTTTTTGGTCATGGCTCGTCTGTTACTTAAAGGGGCAGAGCCTTAGGTGTTCCCGGGGCGGGGTAACCCTGATGGCTGTGCTGTGAGGCTGTATGTGGGGGAGGGGCCGAGAGGGAGCAATGGCACCTGCTTCACTCTCCACCAGATTCCAGTCACTCCCTCCGCCACCCACAGCCAAATTGGGCTCCTCTGGTGCTGTTCCCCGAGTGGGTGGGCTTGTGCACACTCTAGGCCCCTGTGGGTCTCTCCACTGATCCCTCCTGTGAGGATGGGAGTCCTTCCCGCTGCTGCCCCCACCCCCACGGGTGCCCCCAATCCGAGGTCTGAGGCTTTATTTCCCCGCGCTGTAGCCCTGGGTCATATGGTCTGCCTCACTCCCCACCGCTTGCCCTGGTCCATCTGTGCAGGAACGTGGGGCTGCAGGGTCTGCTAGTGGCCAGACTGCCTGCCCCGTTTGTCCCACACTCCACCAGTCCCAGTCCCGCCCCAGCCACGCGAGTCGCCTCCACACCAGTGTCAGTCTCTGCCCCTCCCACAGGTCTGGATGTATGTTTCTTTTTTATTTAGTTGGTGTCGGACTTCCTTGCCGTTCGATTTTCTGTCAGTTTTGGTTGTGCAAGAAGGCGCAGTGTGTCTACCTACGCTGCCATCTTGGTTCTCCTGTATATGAGATTTAACAAAATAGATATGTGGTTGTCCTCTTTGAACCTACAGTCCAGTGAAGAAGAGAGATCCATCATGTACCTAGCATGATATTGGCTTAGAGTATCTGCTTAATACATAAATAGCAACAGTAGATAATTACTAGTTGCAATAAGTGCTCTAGAGAAAATAATTAAGTGTTATGAAAAAGGAATGCAGAGGGAATCTATATTAGATTGAGAAAATAACATTCAAGGTAAGACTTAAAGATGATTAGGAGCTAGTCAGGAGCAAAGTGGTAGCATGAGGGATACATTTGAGGGCAAGTGAGAGTTCAGATGGTACATGAAATATCTTTAGAAAATCTAAATAACAACATTAAATAGGCAGTTTATTATATAGGTCTAATGATTAGAAGATAGTCATTAATGAATTAATCCTAAATCATTTCTGAAGGAAAAGTTTATTCTTTCTTTGTTAAATTCTTTTAAATTTAAATTTATTGGGGTTATATTAGTTAATAAGAAAGATCATATAGTTTTCAAGTGTACTTTTCTATGATACATGTTACAATTCTGAATCTTAATTTTGCCTATGTTTTTGCCATTGATTTATGGTGTTGTGTTATACCTGTGTTACACTTGATTTTTTTAAAATACAGAAAAATACATTTCAGAGTAATTGTTAAGAATTTGCTCACCATATTTTTATTCTATAAACTAAAACCCAAATTCCTTAAATCTTTTAAAAATCTTTTTAAATTTTACTTCTTATTTATTTATTTTATTTTACTTTCTAACCTTGTAACTTCACTCGTCTCTACTTATTCTTGATAATCTAAATTTCAATTTTTTTATCCCTGGCCAGGTAACTCAGTTGGTAAAAGTGTCATCTCAATACACCAACGTTGTGGGTTAAGTACCTGGTTCGAGCACATACAAGAATCAACCAATAAATATATAAATAAGTGGAACAACAAATTGATGATTCTCTGTCACTTATTCACTGAAAATTCAATAAATAAAAATTAAAAAAATAAATAATTTACTCCTTTATACAAATAAAGATCTCAAATGTTGTGCCCTAGATGAGATTAATTATTGCAAATCATAGTTAATAGGACACTCCTTTGTGTTGATATTTGGTATTCTCTTTCTACATACAGGGTAGAGCAAAACTTTTGCTGTGCCGTATAATAATCATAGGTAATTTTTTGTAATTTTAATTTTTTATTGTTATTCAATTACAGTTGTGTGCCTTTTCTCCCCATCCCTCCACCACACCCCAGCCAAAACCCCCTCCATCCCCCACTTCCACCCTCCCCCTTGATTTTGTCCATGTGTCCTTTATAGTAGTTCCTGTAATACACTCTCCTCACTGCCCCTGCCCACTACCCGCTGCTCACTTTTAGATTGTTCTTAAATTCAATATCTCTGACTATATTTTGTTTCCTTTTTTTTTTTTTTCTATTTATTATGTTCCAGTTAAAGGTGAGATCATATGGTATTGGTCCCTCACCGCCTGGCTTATTTCATTCAACATAATGCTCTCCAGTTCCATCCATGCTGTTGCAAAGGGTAGAAGCTCCTTCTTTCCCTCTGCTGCATAGAATTCCATTCTGTAAATATACCATAGTTTTTTGATCCACTCATTTGCTGATGGGTACTTAGGTGGCTTCCAGTATTAGGCTATTGTAAATTGTGCTGCTATGAACATTGGGGTGCACAGGTTCTTTTGGATTGGTGCTTCAGGGTTTTTCGGGTATAATCCCAGCAGAGGATTTGCTGGGTCAAAGGGCAGTTCCATTTTCAGTTTTCTGAGGAAATTCCATATTGTTCTCCACAGTGACTGCACCAGTGTGCATTCCCACCAACAGTGCACTAGGGTTCCCTTTTCTCCGCATCCTCTCCAACATTTATTTGTTGATTTGTTTATGTTGGCCACTCTGACCAGTGTGAGATGGTACCTCATTGTGGTTTTAATTTGCATCTCTCTGATGGCTAGGGATGCTGAGAATCTTTTCATATGTCTCTGGGCCCTGTGTATGTCTTCCTTGGAGAAGTGTCTGTTCAAGTCCTTTGCCCATTTTTTAATTGGGTTGTTTGTCTTCCTGGAGTGGAGTCGTGTGAGTTCTTTATATATTTTGGAGATCAGGCCCTTGTCTGAGGTATCATTAGCAAATATGTTTTCCCATACTGCTGGTTCTCTTTGAAATTTGGTGCTGTTTTCTTTAGCCATGCAGAAGCTTTTTATTTTGATGAGGTTCCATTTGTTTATTCTTTCCTTTATGTCCCTTGCTTTAGGGGACATGTCCGTGAGGATTTTGCTGCGTGGAATGTCTGAACTTTTCCTGCCAGTGTTTTCCTCTAGGACTTTTATGGTGTTACGACCTATATTTAAGTCTTCTATCCATCTTGATTTATTTTTGTGTATGGCCTAAGTTGGTGATCGAGTTTCATTTTTTTGCACGTAGCTGTCCATATCTCCCAACACCATCTGTTGAAGAGGCTGTTTTTGCTCCATTTTATGCTCCTGCCTCATTTGTCAAATATTAATTGACCATCAAGACTTGAGTTTATTTCTGGGCTCTCTGTTCTGTTCCATTGGTCTATGTGCCTGTTTTAGGCCAGTACCAGGCTGTTTTGATTACAGTGGCCTTTTAATACAGTTTGATATCAGGTATTGTGATCCCTCCTGCTTTGTTCTTCTTTCTCAAAATTGCAGCAGCTATTCGGGGTCATTTATGGTTCCATATAAATTTCTGAAATGTTTGTTCTGTATCTGTGAAATATGTAATGGATACTCTAATAGGGATTGCATTGAATCTATAAATTGCTTTGGGTAGTATGGCCATTTTGATGATGTTAATTCTTCCAATCCATGAGCATGGTACATGCTTCCATTTGTTTGTGTCTTCCTTAATTTCTTTCTTCAGTGTTGTGTAGTTTTCTGAGTAGAGGTCTTTTACCTCCTTGGTTAGGTTTATTCCTAGGTACTTGATTTTTCTTGTTGCTATATCAAATGGGATTTCTTTCATGATTTCTGTTTCTGCAGTTTCATTGTTGGTATACAGGAATGCCTTTGATTTCTGAGTATAGACTTTGTATCCAGCTCTTTTGCCAAATTCATTTATTAGGTCGAGTAGTTCTTTGGTGGAGTCTATAGGATTTTCCATGTACACTATCATGTCATCTGCAAACAGTTTCGTTTCCTCCTTTTCAATTTGGATGCCTTTTATTGCTTTTTCTTGTCTGATTGCTGTGGATAGAACTTCCAGTACTATGTTGAATAGGAGTGGTGAGAGAGAGCATCCTGTCTTGCTCCTGATCTTAGGGGGAAAGCTCTAAGTTTTTGTCCATTAAGTATGATGTTGGCTGTAGGTCTCTCGTATATGGACTTTATTATGTTGAGGAATGCTCCCTTTATTCCCACTTTGCTGAGTGTTTTTATCAGAAATGGGTGCTGTATCTTATCGAACGATTTTTCCGCATCTATTGATATGATCATGTGATTTTTGTCTTGGCAGTTATTGATGTGATCTATTATGTTCATTGATTTGCAAATATTGTACCATCCTTGAATCCCTGGGATGAATCCTACTTGATCATGGTGTATGATCTTTTTGATGTATTGCTGGAGGCGGTTTGCCAATATTTTGTTGAGAATTTTAGCGTCTATGTTCATCAGCGATATTGGCCTGAAGTTTTCTTTTTTCATTGTGTCTTTATCTTGTTTTGGGATTAGGATGATGCTGGCTTCATAAAAAGAGTTTGGGATTCTTCCATCAGTTTGGATTTTTTCGAATCGTCTGTGAAGGATAGGGATTAGCTCTTCCTTAAATGCTTTGTGGAATTCTCCTGTGAAACCATCTGGTCCAGGGCTTTTCTGTGTTGGGAGTTTTTTGATGACTGATTCAATTTCTTCTACTGTTATTGGTGTGTTCAGGCTTTCTGCTTCTTCTTCATTCAGTTTTGGAAGATTATATTTTTCTAGAAATGTGTCCCTTTCACCTAGGTTTTCAAATTTCTTGGCATACAGTTCTTCATTGTAATTTCTTACAATCATTTGTATTTCTGTGGTATCAGTTGTAATCTCTCCTCTTTCATTTCTAGCTGTGTTTATTTGGATCCTCTCTCTTTTTGTCTTCATGAGCCTACTTAAAGGCTTGTCGATTTTGTTTATCTTTTCAAAGAACCAGCTCCTGGATTCATTGATCCTTAGAATTGTGCTTTTAGTCTCTATGTCATTTAACTCTGCTCTCATCTTGGTTATTTCCTTCCTTCTGCTTGCTCTGGGCTGTCTTTGTTGTTGTTCCTCGTGTTCTTGTAGGTGTAGTGTTAGGTTGTTTGTTGGAAATGTTTCTATCTTTTTAAGGTAGGCCTGTATTGCTATGAACTTCCATCTCAGGACTGCCTTTGCTGTGTCCCATAGGTTTTGGGTTGTTGTGAATTCATTTTCATTTGTTTCCAGAAAGTTTTTGATTTCTTCCCTAATCTCGTTCTTGACCCATTCATTGTTTAATAGCATGCTATTCAGTCTCCATGATTTTGAGTGTTTTGGGTTTTTACCCTTGGGGTTGGTGTCTAGTTTCAGACCCTTGTGGTCAGAGAAGATGCTTGATATGATTTCAATTTTCTTGAATTTGTTGAGGCTTGCTTTGTGTCCTATCATGTGGTTTATCTTTGGAAAATTTCCATGTACACTTGAAAAGAATGTGTACTTTGCTTCTTTGGATTAAAAGCTCTCTATATATATCAGTTAAGTCCATCTCCTCTAGGGTATTGTTAAATAACACAATATCCTTGTCGATATTTCATTTGGAAGACCTATCCATTTTTGATAGTGGGGTGTTAAAGTCCCCTACTATAATTTTGTTGCTGTCAATATCTTTCTTGAAGTCCTCCAAGAGTTTCCTTATGTATTTGGGTGCTCCTATGTTGGGTGCATATATATTTACAATGTTTATGTCTTCTTGGTGGATTCTTCCTTTGAGTATTATGAAGTGACCTTCTGGGTC
>NC_071392.1:60779232-60804232 GCF_022682495.2 Desmodus rotundus
GCCCACTAAAATTTATTTCTATTTCTATTATGAACCTACAAAATTTCTCCATTTTTTCCTTAGGACTTGTTTTGTTGTAGTTCATAGATTACGTAATTGTATGCCAAAGCAGTACCCAGTGACTACCCTAGTGTTTGGAAAATGAGATGCTGAAAGAATTAATGAGTATTCAGGCTTATTTAGGCCTGTAGTCTGGCTCCTTTATTTAATTTTATTATAATGTATTTTATTATTTTATTTTATGTTTATTTATATTTGGTTAAGAAAGCTTTGTTTGTTATTTTTATTAAAATTTATTGGGGTAACATTGTTAAATAACATTATATAGGTTTCCAGTGTACATTTCTATGATCCATGATCTCTCTGTTGCATTGCATGCCCACCACCCAAAGTCAAATTATCTTCTGTCACTATGTATTTGACCTCGTTTATTACCCTCCCACTCCCCTTCCTGCTGGCAACTGTCATGCTATTGTCTGTGTCAATGAGTTTTTTGTTAGTTTGTTTTTTGCTTTGTTCATTTGTTACTTTCAGTTTTATATCTCACATATGAGTGAAGTCATATGATTCTTAACTTTTTCGGGCTAACTTATGTCACTTAGCATGATATTCTCAAGATCCATTCATGGCGTCACAAATGGCAGTATTTCATCTTTTCTTATGGCTGAGTAGTATTCTGTTGTATATATAAGATATGTCTAGGAAGTATGCAGCCACATACTATGAAAAATAGGGGCATTGAAGAAGATACAAGATACAAGAAAAATTGTATATAAGACAATGACTCCTCAGTTCCCTTCAAAATTGGCACCTTGAGACTTCACACAATTCTTCCAATCACCATCAGCTGCCCGGTCATATTTTCCTGAATCTCACTGATGGTCTGAAATCTCTTCCCTTTCAAAAGTGATTTTAGTTTTGGGAAAAGCCATAAGTCACAGGGCAGCAAATCTCTGATGTAGGGGGACTGAGTCACCTGGGGGATTTGATGTTTCGACAAAATTTCTGCACAAGATGTGATGTATCAGTGCGTGTGCTGCTGTGATGAAGCTGCCAATCACCATTTGCCTAAATGTGGCCTTCTGAATTATCTGAAAAGTTTACACAGAGGAATGTTAAAATTTAACAAAAAATTTGATGCAGATTTTTTGCTCTACTCACTCAGTTATTTTGAATGTAATAGCCATAAGTACACATGCTCACTCTACAGCATCTACCTCCCCATCTGACGGCAAAGTCATCATTGTTCATGCCTGCGCATTCCAGTCCACTCTCCTTGGCTGCCAGGTTATATCGATGTCACACAAACTGTTCTTGTTATATTTACAATGCTTGGACTTTTTCCAGATAGACATCATGTGTACTGCATCTTATTTATCCAATCATTTATCAAAGAACATCATGAATAATGCTTCAGTGCATATAAGGGTGCATATATCTTTGTGAATAAATGATTTCAAAATTTTCAGTAGATACCAAGAAGAGTGTTTGCTTGGTCATATGGTAACTCTATTCTTAATTTTTTGAGGAGCCTCCATACTGATTTCCATAGTGATTTCTTTATATTATATGCATGGAGTATTAAGATAAATCAAGACCCTTGAACTGTTAAAGTTGAAAAAATAAAATAATCCAGTAAAAATTCATGAGTATATTCAATAACTTAGTAAATAATTTTATATAGACATTTAAATGTAAGCTAAAATTGTAAGAAAGTAAATAATTTCTGCCTTGTTTTACAAACTATATTTAAAATGTGAGTTTGAAATGGTACTACTATGCCATTCATCAATATATACTTGGACTTTAAAATTTACTTCTTATCAAATTTTAATTAGATAAGGATGTCCTTTATTTAATTCTCTAAACTTTAATGTTTTCTTCTAAATTTCAAATGGTTCTGAATTGCCAAGGAAATGTGTTTCTGTGCATGTAGAGGAAAAGAAGTCCTGTCAGCCTTCACAGGTATTCTCAAGATTTGGTAATAGAAAAATGGAAGAAACTAGGTAAATATAGAGTATTCATTATTCTCTCTGCCAAGGATTTTACTTGGTGCTTTATATGTGTATTATATTTAATATTCACATTAACCTCAGAAAACTGAAGTTTGGATTAAGATACTAGCTGTCTAAGTTTTATTTATAGCTAATAAATGTAAAGTAGTAATTCAAACCTGATATAAAAATTAAAAAGATTTCTACTTAAATTCTGATTGACTGGACACCATTTTGTAAACATAAATACCATTCCTGCCTTTGATTCAATAGTTTAAATATAAATCCCATTACATAATATAAACACAGAGGAGAGATTCACTGCCAAAACCTTTTTGCCAGAGCAAAGGTGAGGTAGAGACAGAAGGTGTCCCTGAGGAAGTGGCCCTGGACCAAGTTACTCAAGCCAGAGTGGGAAGGCATCAGCAGTCTCTTATTAAGAGCTATGCAAATTAAAACCACAATGAGATACCACTTCACACCAGTCAGAATGGCCATTATAAACAAATGAACAAACAAGAAGTGTTGGAGAGGATGCGGAGAAAAGAGAAACCTAGTGCACTGTTGGTGGGGATGCAGACTGGTGCAGCCACTGTGGAAAACAGTATGGAGTTTCCTCAGAAAACTAAAAATGGAGCTGCCTTTTGACCCAGCAATTCTACTGCTGGGATTATACCCTAAGAGCCCTGAAACACCAGTCCATAAGAACCTATGCACCCCAATGTTCATAGCAGCACAATTTACAATGACCAAGTGCTGAAAGCAACCTACGTGCCCATTGGTAAATAAATGGATCAAAAAACTATGGTACATTTATATAATGGAATACTACACAGCAGAAAGAAGGATCTCCTACCCTTTGTGACAGCATGGATGGAACTGGAGAGCATTATGCTAAGTGAAATAAGCCAGGCGGTGAAGGACAAATACCATATGATCTCACCTATAAGTGGAACCTAATCAACAAAATGAACGAGCAAACAAAGTATAACCAGAGACACTGAAATTAAGAAAAAAACTGACAGTAACCAGAGGGGAGGTGGGAGGGGATAATGGGGGGGAAAGGGGAAGGGTTTTCAGGAACATCTATAAAGGACACATGGACAAAACCAAAGGGGGATAGGATCAAGGATGGGAAGTGGGGATGGCTGGGGTGGGGGGTTGTGATGGGAGAAAATGGAGACAACTGTACTTGAACGACAATAAAAAAAAGTTGAAAAAAATAACTGTCTCATTCTAACATACTATGTGGAACCAGTCTACTATGGTAGACTCAAAAGTCTATTTGGGGTTTAGTTAAACTGGAATTCTAGAATTCAATTTAGGCCCCAGCATTAAAAACCATCTTATAAAAAATACTTCTTATGTGTACTCAAAGTGAGTGCAAACAGTTTTATATCCCTGCTCCTCCAAATCATTTGCCAAGAGGGAGCCTTCCCTTGAAGAGATTGAAATGACTCCAAACTACAAGAACCACCACCACAGTAGCAGTTGAGATTAATGTGATAGATGCTGCCAAGATTTACTCCTCATAGTTCTGACACTATCTCAGCCACAACTCTGGGTTTAAGTCAAAAATACTTCAAGCTCTCCAGTTCCATCCATGCCATCCCAAAGGGTATATTGTGTAAATGTACCATAATTTTTTGATCCACTCATTTGCTGATGGGCACTTAGGTTGCTTCCAGTACTTGGGTATTGTAAATTGTGCTGCTATGAACATTGGGGTGCATAGCTTCTTTTGGATTGGTGTTTCAACAAAAGAAAAAAAGCAAACAAAATATAAACAGAGACATTGAAATTAAGAACATTGCGACAATAGCCACAGGGGAGTGGGGAGGGGATAGTGGGGAGAGGGGTCTACAGGAGCTACTATAAAGGACACAAGGACAAAATCAAGGGGGAGGGTAGAGGTGGGGGAGGGAGGTGGGACTGGCTGGGGTGGGGTGGAGGGAAGGGGAGAAAATGCAGACAATTGTAACTGAATAAAAATAAATAAATAAATAAATTTAAAAACATACTTCAAGCTAGCCATTTCACCTCAACTTTAAGCCTATAAGAGTAATTGTGCATGATTAAACCTCATAGCATTTCTTCAAACACAAAAGTTATATATATAAATTAAGCCCATGGTTATCTTTTTCCTGAAGCCACATCCATAGCCCTGTCCGCATCATTGACAGACCTGCAGAGTTCTGCTTGTAGAACCATAGATTCTTCACATTTTCACCACATTTTTTAAAACAGTGAACTTCTCTCTTATGCACGTGTTAAAAGTATAAGGTAGATGTGAACTTCATCTTTCTGATTTAGAGATGTAATTCTAGCACATGTGACACCTAATAGTAGCCCTGTGCCATACATTCTGGACATATGATGAATTCCGTAATATCAGAACAGCAAATTCCAGTATCTTGGTTACAAAATACATTTAAAATCCACATAATATGATAGGGCTTCTCAGAATTACTTACAAAATACTCATATATACACCATTTGTGACTACTCTCTTACTTTAGCTAATTATAGTGGCGCGTGTGACATACAGATATATTAATTGAAAGGCTATACACATGAACAAAATTAATAAAAAAAGAAAACTTTTCTATGGCTTAATATTACAATGATAAAGATTCTCTGTATGTGTAGCATAACAAAAGCCCTATTTCTCACAAGAGCTATTCTTCTCATTGTAAACCAGCTCAAGTCAGACTCTGATTAGTTTTTATTGATTTTAAATGAACCAAAGTTCAATAGAAAATCTAGAAAATAGCAGATGACGAGTAACAATATATAAGATTTAGCAGTTGCTGTTCAGGGAATTTTTACCAAAGGATTTGCTCTAAACCACTACATACTTCACTTTTCATAAACCTTTACAGTTAAATTTTTAGGTAGTTTACTAGTCCATTCAGTTATTCAGCAGCCAGCATTCCCTTGGCTATTTACACCTTCTTTTTCCACAAAAATGTCATCAGTTTATATGCTGTGGTATCACTTCCAAACTGGTATCTTTGGGTTTGCTCTAGTCCTCTGTTTCTCAAACCATAATTTTTTAAATCATTTTCTAGGCATACGGATAAGTCACTGCTGAGGTGACTTGGATTCTTACTGGAGAGAATTATGACAAGCTTGAAAGTACAACTTTTACAGTCAGCAGAGATGCAGGAAATGAGTCCTTGATATTAACTTAACAAAATAGCCTGAAAGCTAAGTTTTATCTCCATGTATCTAAGGAAGGCTTTCAAACCACAATAAAACGTGCATGCATCCATCTTCCATCCATCCATCCATTCATTCACTTATCTGCTTATTATATACTCATACAGCACTGGAAAATAATCTTTAAGTCATGTATGCCACTACATATATTTATTTTTAAAACAATATAACAACATTGTTTTTAAAAATCTGGAACAATATATTTTAAGGCCATCCATAACTCCATTACTAAAATGTGCACAAATGTATTTACTACTTGCCCATTTATATACATAAATTATTTAGCTTAAAGGTTACATTCTTCAATTTTAAAATCATGTTCAATTACATTTCAATTACATTCTTACAATTGTACATTCTTCAATCTTTAAATTTTAGTTAAGTCCTCCATATGCTTTGACCAGTTTATAACAATTTCAGGTGTGGGGATCAAGTTTTAAGTCAGTTCATTTGAAAACATTCAAGGCTACATAAAAGTGAAAGAATGGAAATTATATGCACAAATATTATGCCATGACCCTTTGTACAGCTTTATGTTATTTAGTAAATAGGGAGACTGAGTCTTATGACAGGAGTCTCTGAGCATGGCCATAAAAGAAGTTCAATGAACTAGTACTGGCCCTTTTGCATTACCACAAGCAATTTAAAGAAAAATGTCTGTCTTGGTAACTTAAAAGACATTTTCAGAATATTTAAAAGTAATTTAGAGATAAACATGACTGCTTAAGGTAATGAGTATTTTATCATTAATATTAGAAAACACTTGACATTGGAACAATTTTCAGAAGAGATTGAGTGGGGAAAGAGATCTTAAATTGCTATTGAAAAATCAGACTGGAAGCATCTATTCTAAAGGAAGTTAAAGATTCTAATTAAATCCCCTAATTATTTAAATGAGGATACTGAGGCCCAGAGAATTTAAAATACATTGCTCAAGCACATATCTTCATTGTGATTAAATTTATATAAAGAAAAATTGAATCAAAACTTCTTGACAACTTAGTAATGGATACTAGTTCCCAGCTAGTATTGTCCCAGGATTGTTGAGTAGATTAATTATTTTTTGTATGGTTTTTCAGCATATACCAGAGTCTTGCAGAGCATTTAACATTTTCTTATTCCTAATAATAAAGAGCTATAGATTATTATTTAGTTGTTACTCTCAGTAGTTTAAGACAAATACATTTTAAAAGACTTGAACAGTTCCTTATTATACAATATGGAAACATATATGCCATGAAGTCCCTCTTAGTAGGGGAAACACTAAACATACAGAACTAATCTCAGAAAAATATTTATAAGATCAAAACAATAAATATGTTAAAACAGGCATAGGCGGGTACCAGGGGGATGAAAGTTGTATCTGCTTAACTAAATTAAGATAATCTACCTGCCATTTTCTTAAAGACACTGGCCCAAAGTGTCTCTAAAAACACTCTGGTCCTCATCAGGAAGAGTTCTAGAGAGAACTTGTTTCTCTCTAGAACCTCAACTGAGTTTCTAGAGAGAAACAAGTATATGAGTTCTAAAAGCACAGTATATTGCTCTCCAGTTCCATCCATATGCTAAGTGAAATAAGCCAGGCGGTGAGGGACAAACACCATATGATCTCACCCTTAACTGGAACATAATCAATAGAAGAAAAAAGCAAACAAAATACAACCAGAGACATTGAGGTTGGGAACAGTCTAGCAGTGGCCAGGGGGGAGTGGGATGGGGACAGTGGGAAAAGGGGATTGCAGCAACTATTATAAAGGACACAAGGACAAAATCGGGGGTGGGGTGGGGGTGGGGGAGGGAGGTGGGTTCAGCTGGGGTGGGGGGGAGGGAAGGGGAGAAAAGGTATACAACTGTAATTGAATAACAATAAAAATTAAACTATATTTATAACTAGAGATTTATAATTTATTGAAGTTGGCGGAATTCAAGAAAGAAATAGAGTAAAACATTTTTTTTTTAAAGAAGAGCATCTCAGAAAAAATAACTGAAGATTTTAAGATGTTGGAGAGACTTTTATAAGGAAGGAGAATTAGTGAGGCTATTTTTATGTAGTCTATCATAATGAGACATATGGACATATTGATTGGAAATTTCAACAAATTCCCCAAAATCCCAGACTTCTGGGGCTTCTTTGGTCTTTTTCAGGACCAAATAAATATAAACATTTATTACTTTTTAATAGGTACAAAACTTATTCAGGATTATGACCTAACTTAAAAATAAGTTGAAAAGGAATTTAAATACATTTATGAATGATGGATGAATTAATTATTACAGTCACATAGAAAATGTGACATTATTGAGAACCAATGGACTTGGTCTGGCAAATGTAATTTTCTTATGCTTTCCTAAGTAAAATGAGACTGAACTGACTGATGTCAGTAGTATACAACACAGTGGAGGTTTTAAGTTGGCATGAATAAGGACGTGCTCCCTCTTGTAAGTTCTTTCTATGGAGTTACTCCTTGCATTCAGACCTAGTTCAGTTGAGTTCTGATAGGTGTGGCCAAAAAGAGTAAAATAGCAGTGAAACCATGCATCCATTATTGCCTATATACCTTTTTATTAATTTTATCTTCTCTTTCTTTGTAAATGAACCTACACATCCTTACTTTCAGTATGATATATTGGTATTTGGCTATGTTTCTCCCTCCCTCCATTGACATAACTAAGGTATTTTTACAAAAAGTTGTGTACTTCAGTAGCATATCATGTGTGGATTACTATATATCTTCAAACTAGTATTTAGAGATGTTCTTATAGGGGAGTTTCTTCTTATTACAAACAGGCAAACAAAGTCCCTAAAATAATGTTTAACCATGTCCTACTATTTGCTATGATGTGGTGACCAACTTAATAGTATATCATAATTAATGAGGTTTGAATTGTTTTTCTAAGTAAAACAGAATAAGAAAGTAGAGACCAATTTATTTTTTTTCTTTTGTAAACATACTTGTTCCTTCCCCAGACAACTTCCCAGTGGTGTGCCCTTGCTTTGGCAGCTTTTATCGCTTTAAAATGTATAGATTTTTATAAAAGGATGCTTTTGTAAAAGTAGGCTATTTGTAAAGATTTATGAGTCCTGGACATTATTGCAAACAATATTTAAGAAGGATCCTTATGTTCTTAAATCAATAGTGTATTCCGACAGATTTGTTCAGGAAAATCTTACAGAAACCATGGTAAGGTTTTTACAGATGAAAATTATACTTTTACTTTTTCTGTGAAGAGGTCATAGCTAGTAGGCATGCCTGTACATATAGGCAGGATTTTGGAAATATGAGTAAAGAAATTAAAAGAAAAGTGAAATTCTATTTTCTCACACTAAGATAAATAGTTAATTACAAAATTGTAGGTAGAAAAACATATAATTAAGATTTTAAAGTTATTGCCTTAGGATTTAGCCAGAAATATTTATATTTATGTGTATATATATAATTGAAATACCAGAAATAAAAAATTATACAATTTCTTTGTATATATTATGACATTAATTCAGTTAATGAATGAGTTGCTTTGTATCCTATCACTTTTTCACATTAGACTATCTAACTAATAGCATTATTTTTATTTTTTAACTATGGTATCCTGATCATTCAGAATATAACTAAATTCTCTCATTCATTTTCAATCATTTCATGTTCAGGTTGGAACCAAATCTGCTTATTTCTATAGGAGTGATTTCTTCTTTTAAATTTTGGACTTAAGTGAGCAGTAAATAATAAATACACATTTGAGAGAATGTTGGTCATTTTAACACCTAGTTTTATGTTTTTCTTCAACTTGAATTTAAGAGAGCTGGAAAAGGTTTATAGTCCAAAATGAAGTATTCTTTTTTCTCATTATTTTTATTTTGAATCATTTTTTATTGTTATTCTACTACAGTTGTCCCAATTTTCCCCCTTTGCCCTCCTCCGCCTACTTTACCCCCTGCTCCCACAGTTAATTCCCACACTGTTGTTGTCCATGGGTATTTTCCACCTCAAAGTAGTGAATTTTTGCTAAGGGTGACAATTTTTTCTTTCCCCCTTTTTACTTCTACCCCTTCTACTTCTATTTCTTTTTTTCCCTCCTCCTCTTCATCTTTATCTTACAACATTTATTGACTTCTTACTGTATTCCAGGCAATAGTTTAAGTATTTTTCTTGTATTATCTCATTTATTCCTCAGAATAATCCTGGAGATTAAGTGTAGGTATATGAGTACTCCCTAACTTATAGATGACAAACTTGGGACGATGAGTGATTAGGTAATAGTTCTAAGTAGTAGGAAGATCCCACATTTTAATTGGTAGAGCGAAGATTCAAGGCATTCTGACTCGCAAAAGCTGCACTCTTAATTACTATGCCCTTTCTTTCCCATATATTTACTACATATCTCCCTATACATATATACATTTATTTTCAAAATATTTGCAGCCATATTATATATGCAATGCATATAAGCATATGTCTGTTTTTGTCTGTATGCATATGCTCTTTGGCAATATTTGGAAATATTGCCAAAATATTGTCAATATTGTTGATTATGATGATCTTTTGGCTTTCAGGGGTCATAGGCCCACGGTGAGAAACAGTTCCAAAGAGTTAACACTGATCATTAATGAATCATTGTAGACATTACTCAGTCCCCAAGTAAATAGTAGGATGTGGATGAAACATTTAATTCCCAGTATTCTCTAGCTCTGGATAGTGATTGCAGTTGAAATTTAATATAATCCAATCTAATAACTAACATATGGGGGAACTAACACTTCCATGAAAGTATTTCATGTCTCATGGCTGAATTTTAATGTGTTGTGAGAAACAACCTTATATTCATAATCTATTTTTCTTTTCAATTCTGAAGACATTTTAATGTAAATTACTTTAATTCAATAACGAGTTTGAAATAGGACATTGATCTTTTGTTTGTAGTTTTATTGATAAGCTCTCCGCAAACTCTCCTCTCACTTATGCACATATTTTAAATTATTTGTGCATAGTTTTAAAGTTATTTTGGAAACAATTTAGATGTATTTTTATATAATATTTATGTATAGTTATAACCTCACCAGGCCTGAGAAATGTTGATAGTATCTAATCATGCATATCTAGTAATAAAACCTTCGGGTCACAATAAATAATCACAGTTTAGGAGATATATGCATCAATACAGAATTACAAAGACAAGCTAAGAAATGTCCCCAAAGTGTGACAGATTAAAATAGCTTCTGCTATGAGAGTGGGACAAGTAGATCCTCCACTCAAAAGAACAACCAATATCTTCCTAAAGAATCATAAGTGAGAAAAATATGAACTTAATGTGTACTTCATCACCATTCTCTATGACCTCCCTTCAATTAGAATCTTACATCTCTTCTTTTATTAAGTCCAAGTGCAAGTCCTCTCCAGGAAATTCCCCAGAGTACCTGATTCCCTGGTTCAGGTCAACACATCCTATGGCTATTTTTTGTAGTTCATCTCAGATAACATATATATGTCAATAACTACAGTTAGATGTTGTAACATAGGTAGTGAGGCTTGTGCTATAGCCTTGCTAGCTCTTTATCTGAGAAGCTTTCTGCTGTTATTAATGCTTAATCATGAACATGAGGCAGACCTGTTCCAAAAGAGGGGACACTGACTTAGGTTTTAACTTAATCACCATTGATCACTCTTTTTTCTTAGTTTCATATATTACATACCTACTAGTTGGCAGGGTCCCAGAATTACATGCAGTACTTAAATATTAAATATCATTAATACTCAACATAACAGGAGGATAAAGAGAGAGGGATTGTCTCGTAGCTCCTACTTGTTGTGCTACTATTTAAATGCATTGTGATATCATGCATACTTGAACTAATGTTTGAGGGGGAAAATAATTCTAATAGGAATTGTCAGTTAGCCCAGAAGTCCAACTCCATGCTTTGAACAATGTTAACATGTTACCCCTCTTCATGTTATGAGGTCAAGTAAAAATTGACATAATACTTTCTTTTTCAAAATACCATATTTTTGTCTTCTTTTTCTTTCTTTCTTTCTTTTTTTATTGTTCAGATACAGTTGTCTCCATTTTCCCCAGAGAAACATCATTTGTGTGGTTGCCTCCCACACGCCCCCTACTGGAGACCTGGCCTACAACCCAGGCATGTGCCCTAGACTGGGAATTGAACCAGCACCCTGCCCCTTTGGTTTGCAGTCAGGCACTCAATCCACTGAGGCACACCAGCTGGGGCTTTTTAAAATATAAAAGATGCAGAATGCTCAATTGCCAAATTTTAATTTTCTACTGAAGGCAATTTAAAGTTATAGGAAATGTACAAAACTTTGACCACTCTTTCCACATAATTTTTTATCAATCTAATTCTTCCCATCTTGATATTAAAAATGCATGTTATTTTATATATTTTAGAAAATATAAACATAAGAATGATTAAAGTATGCCCTGATCATGCTGAAATAGAAACATTCTCAAAGTTTGTTTCTTCCATCCTTTGGAGAATTATGCTGCTTTTTTTCTTCTCCATGATACCTATTCTTTACCTTATTGTATGGAATAAGCACATACAGGTATAAATATTTTGTTCTGTGTTTACACTGCCCTAGCACACATAATCAATTTGACAATTAAGTCAAAACATTAATTTATAAAAAGATATTTAAAAAAGAAAGAGGAAACAGTCAAACCAACTAACAACTATTAGTTAATTGAAAGACAATAATAGGTAAACCAATGCACACATATTTTTAATGTTGCCTATCAGAGATAACATTTGTAAAATTTATGATAAAATAGAACTCTAAAATTTCTAGACTGAAAATTCCTGTCAAAATTTCCCTCTCAACTTTTTCCCCTCCTCATGATTTTATAAAAATGTGCTCTATTATACGATTTTCAGCTGATAGATTCTGGAGATCACAGAAATCTTAAGGACAGAAATTCATTCCATGCAGTAAATAGAAAGTTTGTAGATATTATACGATCCTCCCTCAGATACTTTTATTTTAACATGGTCTCATATTTTCCACTAAATTAGGCTTGTGTAAAATTATCCTGTATTTTATTCTTATTTACCATATCTCCTTATAGAAATATCACCAGGCTATTTCCTATAATAATATCAGTACTTCCATCCTTTCTTTTGTCTTTCCACTGCCACACACTTCATTTCCTCAGATCTGGATTATTGTTTGGCTGATCTCCATGTTTGCAGTTGTTGTACCCCCTCGCCAATTTTGCATATCTTCTGTATCATCTTAAACTATTACTTTCACAATATTAACTACTTTTCTCAAAAATCTCAAATTCTCCAACATATCTATAGATTAATTCCAACATTTTTTAACATTAATATTGTGTTTAATTCTACTTGGTATCTCTGAAATAAAATTTGCTTCATGAAGTTTGAACATACTAGTCTTCAACATGCACTTTTCTCTGTTTTTATCCCCATCTGTGTGTTCAAACTTCAGGCTCTCATTTCTATAAACACTATTTTATCTAGATGACACTCTTTAAGCTTCCTATGAATTTGATATGGCTGCCTTTTAAAAATCACCTATATCTATATATTTTGCCTCCATAATAAAGCATATAAATTCTTTGACTTCAAAGGCCATGTCAGAAGAGTGCATAATATCTGCTGAACATATTTAAAAAGTACACATAGTACTTTTTTAATAAATACTTTCTGAATGAATGGACAAATGTATAATTAAGATTATAATAAAAGGGACATTTTAATATAATTAAATTATATGTGTATTTAAAAAATAATAAAGCAGTCTTGGAACATCATCTCATTATAATTAAACTTGATTTTACTTGTCTACTTCTTCTAATATTATATCTATTATCTGAAAGCCTTTTGAATTCTTATTCAATTAAACTTTAAATGTATTATACTTTACAAGTTAAGGGTATAAATAACATTTGAATAAAATAACTAGCTTAATATTTTATGAATTCCATGTTACTTAAAATATTTCATAACTCTTGGATAACAATTTTTCTTGCAAGAGAAAATACCCTATTTCCAAAACTACTTTTGAACTAATTTTGATAAAATGTTACCAAAGTACTGATTTTGATCTTTTCAACTGTACTGACATTTTTAAAGAGTAGATTAGAATCCTATTAGAATCCTATGCAAATCTCACTGTGCTCAACTTCTTAATATTAATATTGTTTTAATTCTACTTGATATCTCTGAAATAAAATTTGCTTCAAGAAGTTTGAACATGCTAGTCACCAACATGTACTCATCTCTGTTTTTATCCTTATCTGTATATTCTCACTCAAGACTATCATTACATCATGAAAAATCAAGAGAATTTGTGGATATGTATTTTGACTGTTTGAAATATGAGCTGTATCTTCCAAGCTCAGTTTACACTATAAAATAGGAGGCTAAAGCACACTTATTTTAGTGTTCTAATGCATTAATAGTTATGCTATTATTAATTTTGAAATAAAATCCACTTCTCAAACAGCCACTAACATGGTTTGCCAGGAATGAATCAAAATCTTCTAATGTCATTAAACTCTCATATATTAACAAGTATATGAGGATAAAATGACTTTTAAAACATTTCTTTGAAAGTAATAATAATAATGACATTGAGTGTTGACATTTTTGGAAATAAAATGACAATTTAATGTAAAATGTATATGGAATGTTTTTATCTTTTAATGTTAATTTTTGCTTAAGTAATCATATTTCAAATTGTATCTGACCAACCCTTTAGTATGTTATTACTAACCAACACCCATTCATAAATAATATTTTGTGCCTTCCAAAAGTATCTTTTAGATGACACAAGTTGCATTAATAGAGAAATACTAATCAAAATTATTATGTTGTCTATATCAAAAGGAAGTTAACTTTAGAGAATGCATTTTGGGTTATCATTTAGTTGTACAAAATTTTCCATTTGCTGCATAATGAGTACTGGTAAAAACATTACTAAAGTTAGTATGTATGGTCTCTGAATTTTTTCTGTAATAGTTCTTTTCTTTTATTGTTGTTCAAGTACAATTGTCTCTATTTTCACCCCACCATGCCCTCTTGCCCCACTCATCCTCACCTCAAACCCTCAAACCCACCCCCTTTGGCTTTGTTCATGTATCCTTTATACGTGTTCCTTGGTGGCCCTTCCACTGTTATCCCTTATTATCTCTCTCCCCCATCCTCTCTGGTTACTGTCAGTTTGTTCTTTATTTCAATAAACATGTAAGGCTTTTTAAAAAAGAGAAATGTATAGTTTTTACTTGGAAAAATATCTCTTAATAGATATAAATTTATGCAAATTGAGAATCATTTATTGATTGCAATAATAATTCAATTGCACTAGTTGAATTATTAATTCAATTAATACTAAACTTTAAAAATATTATAAGACATATTGACTTTGCTTGAAATTCTCAGCTTAAAAACTTTTAACTGAAAACATTAGTTTTATTGTAGTATACTTTACAACCAAGTCTCGATATTTTTAAAAGATCAAAATCAGAATTTTCTAAAATATATTTCAGAGTATTTTATTTTAAAAAATACACTAACATTTTTACATATGGTTTTAAATAACCAATATCAATCATACTCTCAACTTGAATAATTGCAAAACTAAATATCACTATCTCTTTTAGTACTTCAGGGGTAGAATTTGAAATAGTGAGAACATTTAGTATGAATAGAGTTCTAGAAATGTTGTGTTTTATAATTTTATTGGTCTTAAATTTCTCTTAAAATAAGAGTACTTGTCTTATAAAAACACATTTCAAAAATAATTTTCAAAAGTTAATGGGTGGGGACATATAAATATATTTATGAATATTTAAACAAACAATCTGAATAATTAGTGAAGTATTTCAGGGTAAATGTTTAAGTCTGTGAATTTTGACACCACTGAGGATTAAGTTTAAATCCTGGAGAATATTACACTTACTATATAATATTAATGAAAATAATAATAATCTTGATAATAACAAGAATAATAAGGAGAAGCAGAATATTTAGTACTTATTAAGCACTTTCTAAATTCTGGGTACTTTTCCAAGCACTTTTTGTATACTGATTTATGTAATACTCACTCTTTGAGGTAATACTGTTATAATTTATAATTCACAGGAACATGTATAAAAGACACATGAACAAAGACAAAGTGGAGTAGGATCAAGGGTGGGAGGTGGAGATGGGTGGTGCAGGAGGGAGTGGTGGGAGGAAAATGGAGACAACTGTACTTGAAAAACAATAAAAAAAGAAAAAGAAACATGGGTGTGTGGAGATTTAAATAAATTGACCAAAGTCAGAGAACTAACAAATGGCGGAACTGTAAATCAAACCCCGATTTTGTAACTTTGGAGCCTATAATCATACCCATTAAATCCCCCAAACTCAGTTTTCCTCATCTGCAAATGTGGAACCAATACTACTACAATAATTATAATTTCTGCTGCTGATACTACTGCTACTATTTATGAGATTGCAATCATAAAAACATGTTTTGAACCATGTTAAATGTAAATTAATACCTATAAAAGTGTCAATTAGGAAAGTAAGGGAACCTGTCAGTTGAAGGCAGATAATACTTTCTGTCGGTCCATTCTAATAAGTAAAAAATAATACTTAGAGAATGGCTCCCATATTTGTAAATTTGCTTATGTAAAAACTCGGAGTTTTTGAGATTATGTGACTCATAGAGACCACAAGATTAGGACTAAGTATACACCTGATACAGATTTTAACTTTTGACTTTACTCAGGGCATTAATCTTCAGGCTCAGTTTGCTCACTTGAACAGCTACATTAATCAGGGAGAAAATGGTCAAGGCTATGTTAAAATTTCAAGAACAAGTAATTAAACAAAAATTTTCACCTCAATGTATTAATTTAATTTTAAATATATAGTTGTTTTGAAAACAAAAATTTTCACCTCAACTTATTGACTTAATTATAAATTAAGCTAAGGTTAAATTCTACATGTAGTCTGACTTTCAATTAAATTAAGTGGATGCATTTCAATACCTAAGGATTACATAAATTATGTAGCATTTAAATTATATAACCAAGTAAATGGGTTTTGTCCATGATGGAGGTGTAGGCATATATACTTTGCCTTCTCGCACAATCCAGAGAAGGACAACAACAAATTTAAAAACAAAAAATAACCAGAACTGCCAGAAAGTCAAACTATATGGAAGTCTGACAACCAAGGAGTTAAAGAAGAAGCATTCACTCAGACTAATTGGAGAGGTGGAGACAGGCAGCCAAGGTGGAGAGGATGTGTGCAAGGTGGTGGCTAGCAGACCTGGATGGGCAGGTCAGTGGCTGGCAGACCAGGTGGTTCCACATTTGTGTGAGGATAAACCAGGAGGAACAACAGAGGAACAAGACATACCACACAACCCAGGGTTCAAATGCTGGAAAAGAAAGCCACAAAACCTCCAGCTATAGAAACCTAAGGGGGGTGCAGCAGCAGGAGAAACTCCCAGACTCACAGGAGAGTTCATTGGAGAGAGCCACAGGGTCCTAGAACATACACAAACCCACCCACCCAGGATTCAGCACCAGAAGGGCCCAATTTGCTTCTTGGTAGCAGGGGAAGTGACTGAAAGCAGGTGAGAGCTGAGCAAGCACCGTTGTTCCCTCTCTGACCTCTCCCTGACATACAGTGCCACGACGCAGGGTGGGCCACCCTGCCATGGAGAATGCCTAAGACTCTACCCATACCATGTAACAGGTGAATCAAGATAAGGAAATATGGCCAAAATGAAAGAATAGATCAAAACTCCAAAAATAGAAATAAGTAATGAAGAGATAGCCAACCTATCAGATGCAGAGTTCAAAACACTGGTAATCAAGATGGTCATAGAAATGGTTGACCATAGAAAATGGTTGAGTATAGTTGTAAAATAGAGGAAAAGGGGAAGGTTATGAAAAGTGAAATAAAGAAAAATATACAGGGAACCAACAATGAAGGGAAGGAAACTGGGACTCAAATCATGATTTGGAACAGAAGGTAGAAATAAACATTCAACCAGAACAGAGTGAAGAAACAAGAATTTCAAAAACGAGGAGAGGATTAGGCACCTCTGGGACAACTTTAAACGCTCCAACATTCGAATCAAAGGGGTGCCAGAAGGAGAAGAGGAAGAGCAAGAAATTGAAAATTTATTTGAAAATAATGAAGGAAAACTTTCCCAGTCTGGCAAAGGAAATAGAGTTGAAGGAAGTCCAGGAAGCTCAGAGAGTCTCAAAGAAGTTGGACGCAAGGAAGCACATACCAAGGCACATCATAATTACATTACCCAAGGTAAAAGATAAGGAGAAAATCTTAAAAGCAATGAAAGGAGAGTTAACCACAAAAGGAGTTCTCATAAGACTATTAGCTGATTTCCCAAAAGAACCCTTGCAGGCAAGAAGGGCCTGGAAAGAAGTATTCAAAGTCATGTAAGGCAAGGACCTGCATCCAAGATTACTGTATCCAGAAAAGCTATCATTTAGAGTGGAAGGGCAGATAAAGTGCTTCCCAGATAAAGTCAAGTTAAAGGAGTTCATCATCACCAAGCCTTTGTTATATGAACTGTTAAAGGGACTTACCTAAAAAAAAATGATGATCAAATATATGAACATTAAAATGACAACAAACTGACATCCATCAACAACTGGACCTAAAAAAACAAAAACAATACTAAGTAAACAACTAGATCAGGACCAGAATCACAGAAATGGAGATCACATGGAGGGTTATCAGTGGGGAGAGGGAGGGAAGAGAATGGGGGAAAAGGGACAGGTAATAAGAAGCATAAATGGTAGGTACAAAATAGATGGGGGGAGGTTATGAATAGTACAGGAAGTTGAGAAGTCAAAGAAGTTATATGTATGACCCATGGACATGGACTAAGGGGGGAGGAAATGGTGGTGAGAGGAGAGTACAGTATGGAGGGGAATAAAGGGAGGAGAAAATGGGATAACTCTAATAGCATAATCAATAAAATATACTTAAAAAGTAAAAAAAGAAAATGAGAACAGACTCATAGATGGGGAGCAGGATGTCAGCTAGTCGGGGGAGGTGAGGTGGTGGAGGGATTGAGCAAAGAAGAGAAAGGACCCATGAACATGGACAACAGGTGGTGATTGTGGGGGACAAGGGGATATAAGGGGACTAAATGGTAATGGAAAAAAATACAATAAAGATTAAATCAAAAAAATAAAAACTAATGAAAAATAAACTATGTGTTCAATGAACTTTAACAACCAATTTATAATTTCTGAAATTTTATTATTAAATAGCTTCTAGAAGATCCAATATATTTCCTGTTAATGATCTCAAAAACCTGATGTCTTAAGAAAACAATACTATGAAATGTGAACACTTTGGAAGGATTGATAGGAAAAAAAAAAAAAAGAATGAAAGCCACTGTCTCAGTTTCTATTTGGTTATTCCACCTGCAAAAACAGATGCTGTATCTGTTGTAAATCATTTTGTCAGTTACATTTTAGGCACTTTCTAAATGATAATCAATCTTGATTTTAGACGTTGAAAACTTTTCATGTTTTAAAGATATATCTGCTATACATAGTTATTATAATATTGCACTTTAAAAATGTTTTTTCCCTTTGGATTAAGATTAACTTTTGGTGGAAGAAGGCAATTAATTTCCATCTTATTTCTTCCAAAATAATTGAGGAAGGATCATATTCACACCAATTTATAAAAATTATTTTTCAGAAAACAGATTATAATCCTGACTATTTAAAATCAATTGAAAATAAAACAGTGAGTATTTGGTTGAAGCTTAAAAATAGTCTATTCGTTAGGCCATAGTAGTGTGAAATCTGTCTTATTTTTATTTATCATTTGGTTCTTTAATTCCATAATTTCATTGTACCTATTCATTTCCTTATTCAGTCTTTCCCACTCTTCCCCTTGTATGACTTCCTACTCTTCTTCCCTTTGCAGAGTCAAAGCCACTAGATTGGATCAGGACACAGAGGTGGGAAGCAGAAGGGTACCAATATATTGTTATTTTTCAATCTGTCTGGAGCCTGAAGTAGACAGTTAAGAAAGCTTCAGATCTAACTGCGAAGTTTATCGAGTGGGAATTAAAGATGGAAAAAAATGCATTTACCAAAGGAAACCGAGAAGTTGTATGCAAACATAAGGTGACCTTTGAAAAATGCATTTGTGCCTCTCCACTCATGGATGCTTTCTGAATCATGGAGACTTGCAGACAGTTTGGCCTTTTTTTTTTTTTTTTTCTGTCTCTGTTTTTTTCAGGCAATGGAGATTTTAAAGGTTGACTTTTCTGACAGGATGGTACCATGAATAGAAATTATTCAGTATGAGGATTATTTGTTTTGATTCACAGAGACCCATTCTGTAATTTTATTGATTTTGCCAGTTCTTCTTTCTCTGGTGGTAGAAGTAGAATTTTTGAATTAATGTAATTCTGAAACCCAGATAATTATTTTTAGAGAATTGAGTACAAATTTTTATTATTAATTTTTAAAATGTCAACAAATGTGCATTTTTTAAAATCAACTTGAGGTTTCAATAACTAAGTCAAGCCTAAGTGGCATTTAGCCCAAAGGAATGTAAAGCAGCATTTCATTTTTAAAAATCAAAGAATTGTATACTTAGAGTGTTCATAACATAATTTAAAAATAAATTGCCTTGAAATTACTCCTAAATTGCCACTTAGTATCACCACAATTTTAGATGCTTCAAGTTCAGACTATGATACTATTGAAGCAATATTTCTTTTTTTCATATTTTGCCAGCATCCAAGAACACTGAAGTACTTCAGCTAAGGTTTTCTCAGATCACTAGCAATTACTGGAAAGAAAATGATAATAAAAATGCATCTTATACATAAGATCATCAGTTGCAAAATACAATGGAAGCTAGCTTTCGTCCTTAGAATAACTTGTATAAAATAAATAATATTGTAAATTCAGGTATGTTTTTGAAAAATGAAACAGATCTAACATTCACCATTGAGAAAGACTCATGCCACTGAAATTTATATGAAACGACCTAGTGGTAAAAATTGGACAGCATGTTTTTATACTTCTATAAAATAATAATGTCTGGAATGATGGTTAGCCTGTCTTTCATCTATACCATAAAATTAAGGCCCTACAAATTTTGTTTTTTCTTTAATTTTTATTGTTTACATTTTTTAATCATTCACTCTGTCATTAATAATGGCAGGTGACACGGTTTTATGTAAGCACAGTGATGTTCCCTATTCTCATGGAATTCTTTGTGAAGGTACAATTAGCTGCATCTATCCCATCATATCTACTGACAAGGCATGAAAGATTTCATTTCTTACCTTACCTCTTCCTACATATACAAATTGCAGAATCTAACAAGCCTGGAGCTTTTATAAATACTTGATCAAAGTTGAAACTTACACTAGAATGTACTGTTAGTATCCAGCTCTGCTTGTGAGTCCAAGGCTCCCATATGCCCAGCGGCCCTTAAATCTCAGGCTCTTCCAAGATATGTTTCATTGTAAGGTCCTATGGAAAAATACCAAATACAATATTTTCATTAAAATACTGTTTCCACCAATTTTAATATTTTAATAGAATTCCAAGTATTATGATAACTGTTATAATTATATTTTTCTCATCCAATAACATTTCCTTTTTCTTAGCACAAACTTTTGGCAACTTTGATAACATTTTTATTTTCTGTATAGTGATTGCTTTTATTTAACTGAACAAGAAGTTATTTGGGGCTTGGGGAGAAGTGCTGTACTTTTATTGGATAAGAAATATTATTTTTGTTTTATAGATAAAGTAAGATTTTAGCCAAATATATTTTCTTCAGCTAATTAAACATCATGGAGCAGGTTTAGAAACTCTCTCCGTATAGGACAGATAATATGTGCTCTTCTGGCGGGAGACTTTCTTTAGCTTAAACTTGTGTTAATAGGATTGAATACCCAAAATTGTAACATCACTTTCCAAAATAAAAAAGGCATCTATTGCCTTGACTTTTAAAAAATATATTTATCTCCCTAGAGAATGAATATTCGCTTATCAATAGCTAATATATTTTTTAAACTAAAATAATTAAATTTTTAAGTATCATTTATTTTAATTTTTATTGTTATTCAATTACAGTTGTCTGCATTTTCTCCCCATCCCTCCACCCCACCCCGGCCAAACCAACCTCCCTCCCCCGCCTCCACCCTCTGCCTTGATTTTGTCCATGTGTCCTTTATAGTAGTTCCTGTAAACCCCTCTCCCCACTGTCCCCTCCCCACTCCCCTCTGGCTATTGTTAGATTGTTCTTAACTTCAATGTCTCTGGTTATATTTTGTTTGCTTTTTTCTTTTGTTGATTATGTTCCAGTTAAAGGTGAGATCATATGGTGTAGAGTGGTGAGGCCACTGTGGAAAACAGTATGGAATTTCCTCAGAAAACTAAAAATGGAACTGCCCTTTGACCCAGCAATTCCACTGCTGGGATTATTTATTTATTTTTAGACAGAGGGGAAGGGAGAGAGCAAGGGACAGAAACATCAACGTGTGGTTGCCTCTCACATGCCCCCTACTGAGGACCTGGCCTGCAACCCAAGCATGTCCCTGACTGGGAATCAAACGCGACCGTTTGGTTTGCATGCCAGCGCTCAATCCACTGAAACACACCAGCCATAGCTAATTAAGATATTTTTATAGTTGCAATGATAAAAATATTAACTTTTGATTATCATTCAAAAATATATGTGGCAGCATTTGCATTAACGTAATACTAATAATCTTCTGCTATGTGGAGAAGCAATTGTGCATGTTTCAATTGATGTTTTCCATTTTTTAAGAAATTACACACAAAAAATTAAAATTCAATTATTAGATTTTTAAGGAAAAATTGTCAAAAACAGAAATATAATGTGCCAACCCCATATATTTTATATGCATTGAGTGCACTAATGTATTTCCAGGTAAAAAGAGCAAAAAGGCAGACTGAAAAAATAGTAAATATTTTGGAAACTTTTGTTTTTAGAAACTGATTAACAAAATATAATGGTCAGAAATTACTAGTTAATTTACAAGTGGAGAATTGAGTTTCATGTGTAAGAAAGATACTCGTTATCATACATTGTATAGTTCCTACTTACAACTTCAGCAAATACATAAAATATTAATTTAAGTACCTGAGGTTCCTCAAGTTAGAAGAACCATATTATTGAATGGTCCTATATCCCTTCCCATGTTTCTTGCACTGTTATTTATATATTAAATGACTATTTAATTGCTCAGGTGTGTTTATTGTATTAATATTAACCATCCTAAGTTTTAAATTTCCTGAAGAATCCCAACTATGTTTCAAACTCTTTTAATGTCTACCAATATACAGCTCAGTTCAGGGGACTCATTAAATATTGTTCTTCTGATTTTCTAATTATATTCAAGTTTACACATATTCATGAATATGCTGTGGGTGATAGAAAGTTGTATAAAATAATATAATAATATTGCCTTCAAGAAGCATCTAATTTAGTAGAATTTGATGAATCAGAGAAAGTAATTGAGTTACCCATTCTAGGAGTTAAAAGGTAAGAGAAAAATTTCAAAATGCCCAAATGAAGTATTTGTTGACAACAATGTAAACTAGAGTAGCTGTATCCTCATAGTAACAGAATATTGCCAGTAGTACAGTAGCAGAATTTAGTAAATTATTTGTGTGCTTAATCAGAGCTTTTATTTTTCCTTTGTGTTTGCCTAATATTCTAAGACTAGAAACAGGTCTTTAAAAAAATTAAGGATGATAACTTATACTTAAGAACATATACAATAATGGCTTTTAAAAGTTACAGTTGCATAGTTAGCTACTAGTGGTGAAGAATCAACACCATGTGCTTTAAATTGTGTTATCTTTAAAAATAATAGAACAATTATATAGTGTTCATATGACATCTGTGCTCATCTCATTATCTTTAGAAAGATACCTTAAAATAAGATAAATAATATTATTATTTCCACATATAGTTGATTAAATTGAAATTTAAAAAACTCAGCACTGTATAATAAGGGCCTACAGGTGTTGCAATGAAAAATAAGATTAAAATAATAAAAAAATAAAATTCATCATGGTTACCATTAATAAAATAAAACAGCCACAAGTAAGTGCACAGGTATCATTTATTGTCTTTGGTTTCTATCCTTATGAACTCCACAACTGTTTGGACTTAATCCACTTAAAAACATTTGCACTTCTTGTTCTGATTATTTCAATAAATATTTTATTGGCTACTGATTCTAGGCATTGGAGTTACAAAGGAATATGGGGTCCTTGCTTATTAAAGTAACAATATAATAAATTAATAAATACAAGAAAAATAATAACAGTATAGTCTGGTTCAGTGCAACAACACATGCAGTGGAAAGTAATCAATTGTAAAGGGCCATACAAGGTCAGGTTGAAGAGTATCACTAGAAGCAAATATTTAATAACTGTGAGCAGAATATTATCCTATTTATATGAGATGACATGGAATTAATAATCATAAGCCAGTGTGATCTAGATAGCTATCTAATTAATATCAGGAAAATTATATTATGTAAACACTCCACATTTTAAGTTGTTAGAAATTACTTCTGGCTGGTGTGGTTCAATGTATTGAGTGCTGGGCTGCAAAGCAAAGAGTTGCTGGTTCAATTCCCAGTCAGGGCACATACCTGGGTTGCAGGTCAGGTTTCAGTGAGGGATGCGCAAGAGGCAACCACACGTTAATGTTTCTCTCCTTCTCTTCCTCCCTCCCCCTCCCTCTCTCTGAAAACAGAATAAATGAAATCTTTAAAATTTTTAAAAGAAATTATAAGCTGTTTAGCATCTCATTTAATTGTATAGATATACTTTGCAAATAATTTATCTTAGAGCATATTGGGATCATCTTTTGTTGGATGGATAGCTTCGTTTCATTTTCGCTGTCCTTCTTAAACATCTTTCTTTCCTCAGAGGGATGTTTTCTCTTACACTAAGGTTATTGTTAAAGTCTATGGATCTACACTTAACTGATGACCTGGAAGACCCATACTTACAGTGTGAGTTCTAGACTAACTGCAACAGCATCCCCTGGGAACTTCTAAGAAATGCACATTCTTAGGCACCTCCATAGACGCACTGAATTAGAAACTCTGGATGTAGAGCTCAGCAGTTCCCCTAACGATAATTCTGATGCATGTTGAAGTTTGAGAACCACCGGCCTAGAAGAAATGTACTACTAGTATTGATGAAGAGTTGTAAGATCCATCTCACTGTGGGTCAGTATCTATCCAAAGCTTGTCTGATTATAATTGTGGATGGTTGCATGAAGGATATTCACACTCCATTCATTCCTTGAAGTCCTCTGAAATCTAACCTCAGTTAAGCAGACCTGGTGATAGCCTCAGAACTCAACCACTATCATACTGGCTTCATATAAAAAGGCTTTATATCAGTAGCCTATAGTTGGGGACATTATAATTTTTTAAAAAAAAACCCTATTTAATATGCTACTTATTTAATCTAAAAATGTTGTAGGGGATGTTCTTTAGTACCTTTTCCAGTGTTTGCTACCAAGATACCCTGGAGGGAAAAATCAAATTCAAATCTTACTGTTAGGAATAATTCTGTTTATGAGCTATTTATTTTCTTTCACAATGACCTTGCAATTTGAATATGAGCTTTAGAAACTGTAGCATTAAATCTGTGGCTAATCTCTAGCAAGTATGTAATTTAATGATGTGACCATTGGTCTTATATTTCAATTTTGTTTTTGGCTTTTTAAAAATACTTTT
>NC_071392.1:60809232-60949232 GCF_022682495.2 Desmodus rotundus
GTTTAGGACCACACTCTGCTTTGACATAAGATATTTTTCTACTATAAGAATCTGAACTCAAACTATATCTCTAGACTAGATAATTAGTTTGACTATATTTAATTAAAAATTTGCCTTGATGGGTGTGGCTCAGTTGGTTGACATCATCCCACAAAGTGAAAGCTCAAAAGTTCAATTCCTGGTCAGGGCACATGTCTGGGTTGAAGGCCCAGTCCCTGGTTGCTGGGTGTGTGAGAGCAACTGGTCAATGTTTCTCTCACACATCGATGTTTCTCTCCCTTTTCTTCTCCCTCACTTCCCCCTCTCTAAATATAAATAAATAAAATCTTTAAAAATATTAAAATTAAAATTAACTGATTTATTTTAACTATTAGTTATTTACTTCTGAATTATAATTATTAGGTTTTTATATACACATATCCTCAAACATTATTCTTTCTCTACTCTCCTTTGCTTTTCCTCTATTTTGGAGAAAAAAATCTAACTAATTTATATAATAAACCTCAGATTAACAAAACAAGTTTTCATAAATCACAATTATGGGGGAAAGAATTTAAGAAATCAGATTGTTTTTAAAAATTTGAATTTGTGTAGGAATACTTTCTCATATAAATAATTAGAAAGTGTTTATATTTCTCATAAAATGTTAGTCTTTTCATTACTTGCACTCATTTTTCAATTATTTTAATGCAGAGATATATTTTACATATATATTTATCAATTTTTGTACGTTATTGTAATAGTGTTTGAAGTTTAAAGACTAGATGAATTTAGGATAATCAACTCTTTAAGCATTCACACACTATGCTGCCTAATTGATTTCAGAAAAAAATGAAAAACTTTTACAAACTTGTTACAATTCCTTTTGAGAGGTCTCCATTTCTACCAGTTTTTCTATGGCATTAATGGTGAATAGATATTACCCTACATGCATCTGTAGTTAATTTTCTATGTTCAGAAAGATTCTAAGTTTCATCTCTTCAGTGGATAAAAATGCTACTATGGTTAGTAATTTCTACCATGGATAAAGGGAGAGATTGAAAGAGTACTAATGACCCTGCCACGTGTTTTCATGCTGTTCCTAAACTCCATTCTGCTCTCTTTTTCCTGGGTATGCTGTTTCCCGATCATATTTTTATATATGTTGTTTTGCATTAATAGTTTTTTGCAACACCTTAAAATCAGCAACTTTTTCTCTTTGCTAGTTTTATTCTCAAATTTTAAAAACTAGCAAAAAAGTACCTACAACAGTATATAGCACTTAATACATGCTCAGTAAATATGTGCTTAGTGAATGAATTTATATATTGACAAGACAATTAATATGTTCTTTTGCTTATTCATCCTAAGGAGAGATAAAGAATTCATTCTAAGGAGAGATGAGGAAGCTACCAGATAACCAAGATTGATTACCCGCATATTGCTATATGAACTTTGGCATGCTTAAAATATTTTGTCCTAAGTGTTCTTTGTTTTCATAGAATAATTCTTGCACCTCCAAATTACTTTATATTTTTCATAAAATTGAGGTCTCAAATAGTCATGGTACTATCATATTAATTATATATAGATGCATAATGATTTAAACTAAGATAAAATATGGCAGATAAATAGAAAAGAAACCATACATTAGTAATACAAAAAGTTAATTCTGAAATAATCATAAATTATCAAATTTTATTAATCACTTATTTTACCTTTTTGGACAGTTATTTGAGATTTCTTTCACTTGAACTATACTAATCATCAAAGTATGTTTTCCTATTTTTCTTTATTGTTATACTTGCATAGAGATAGATTTCTTAAAGATGTTTCAATATTAGTATAAAGATTATACAAAATATTATATTTGTTGTAAGCTAATTTACATATTTATAATATTGTTTCAAATAGTGTATGGATTCAAAGTTCTTAGGGCTCCAGGAATGGTCAGATTACACTGATGAGACAATCAGGGAATAGCACTCACTAGAAATTCATCAGTGAATGGGTGGATCAACAAATGAATTAGAAACTTTGAGGAGGTAAGTAATCTATAGGTTAAATTCATTGTGAGCTGATGTGTGTGCATCTTCATTGTATAAGTACATAGCTGTGTAAGATATCTTTCTTATGTTTTTTTGTATGAGGCATTTAAACTGCGAAAAAGGGTGCTATTTAATGATAAAAATATTTTTAAAATGTTATTTTTAACTATCTCTAATGAATATCTACCTCTGAAAATAAATACTGTTGAAGATGTTTAGAATCCAAAGCAAAACTATCAGTTGGCTTCTTGGAAAGTAATAGAGTCTTGTGATGTCCTCCACCCTCCCCACAAAAAACCTAAAAATAAACTTTTGCATCAGTAATTAAGTAGCAACTTCTAATTAATTAGGCAAAATAGAAACTCTGTTAAAATGCCAACCTGTTTTCTTTCTTTCCAGAAGTCTAAAATTCTATTAATTTCTCCTTAAAACTACCCTAGCAGGTAAAAGTGGAGCTACTCTAAAAAATATTGCAATGATGATGATACACTGTGATGAAAACTGTGATGAAAACTGTGATGTTTTCCAGGATATAACTTGTGTACATAGAGTGATAGTACTTATTTTGACCAGAAGATAAAGTTGAACTGGATCTTAGAACTGTAAATATATTTCTCATCTCAAGGATAATGCTCTGCTATTCATTTTCTAAATTTATCAGTTAAGAATTGTGTTCATGGAATGGAGAACCAAGATGGCGGCGTAGGTAGACACACTGCGCCTCCTCGCACAACCAGAACTGACAGAGAATCGAACAGCAAGGGGGACCAACACCAAGGAAACAGAAAATAATCATTCATCCAGACTGGTAGGAGGGGCGGAGACGGCACTGGGGTGGAGAGGACTCGCGTGGCTGTGGCAGGACTGAGACTGGCGGAGTGTGGGACAAATGGCGCAGGCAGTCCGAGCACTAGCAGACCCTGAGGTCCCACATTTGCACAGATAAACCCAGAGGGCCGGACTCAGAGTGGCAGAGAGTGGGGCAGGCAGAGTGGCAGATAGCACATTGCGGCACCACATTCGCCCACAGATAAACCGGACGAACCGCGGGCAGCGAAGCAGACCACGCAACCCAGGGCTCCAGCTCGGGGAAATAAAGCCTCAAACCTCTGATTGAAAGCGCCCCTGGGGGTTGGGGCGGCAGGAGAGACTCCCAGCCTCACAGGAGAGGTTGTTGGAGAGACCCACAGGGGCCTAGAGTGTGCACAGGCCCACTTACTCGGGAACCAGCACCAGAGGGGCCCAGTTTGATTGTGGGTAGCGGAGTGAAAGACTGAAATCCGGAGGAGAGTGAAGCGGGCGCCATTGCTCCCTCTCGGCCCCGCCCCCACGTACAGCATCACAGCGCAGTGACCAGCATTGCCCCGCCCCGGTGAACACCTAAGGCTCCGCCCCTTAAAGTAACAGACGCGCCAAGACAAACAAACAAAAAAAATGGCCCAAATGACAGAACACTTCAAAGCTCCAGAAAAAATACAACTAAGCGACGAAGAGATAGCCAACCTATCGGATGCACAGTTCAAAGCACTGGTTATCAATATGCTCACAGACTTGGTTGAATCTGTTCGAAAAACAGATGAAAAAATGAAGCCTATGCTAACAGAAACAAAGGAAAATGTACAGGGAACCAATAGTGATGAGAAGGAAACTGGGACTCAAATCAATGGTATGGACCAGAAGGAAGAAACAAACATTCAACCAGAAAAGAATGAAGAAACAAGAACTTGGAAAAATGAGGAGAGGCTTAGGAACCTCCAGGACACCTTGAAACGTTCCAACATCCGAATTATAGGGGTGCCAGAAGGAGAAGAGGAAGAACAAAAAATTGAAAACTTATTTGAACAAATAATGGAGAACTTCCCCGATCTGGCAAAGGAAATAGACTTCCGGGAAGTCCAGGAAGCTCAGAGAGTCCCAAAGAAGCTGGACCCAAGGAGGAACACACCAAGGCACATCATAATTACATTACCCAAGATTAAACGCAAGGACCTACGTCCAAGATTACTATATCCAGCAAAGCTATCATTTAGAATGGAAGGGAGGATAAAGTGCTTCTCAGATAAGGTCAAGTTGAAGAGGCTCATCATCACCAAGCCCTTATTATATGAAATGTTAAAGGGAGTTACCTAAGAAAAAGAAGATCAAAAATAGGAACAGTAAAAATGACACCAAACTCACAGTTATTAACGACCACACATAAAACAAAAACGAGAGCAAACTAGGCAAACAACTAGAACATGAGGGTTGTCAATAAGGGAGTGGGAGGGGGAGAGGGGGGTAAAGGTACAGAGAATAAGTAGCATAGATGATAGGTGGAAAATAGACAGGGGGAGGGTAAAAATAGTGTAGGAAATGTAGAAGCCAAAGAACTTATAAGTATGACCCATGGACATGAACTATGGGGGGGGAATGTGGGAGGGAGGGGGGTGGGCAGGATGGAGTGGAGTGGGGGGGGAAATGGGACAACTGTAATAGCATAATCAATAAATATATTTAAAAAAAAAAAAGAATAGTGTTCATATACAAAAAGAGAGGTGGTAAAACTGACACATAAAGAAGTTAGGGAATTAACTTTTCATGTAAAATCGAGGAGGCTTAATGCTATCCTTTGCTAGCGCTGATGTGTTGGCTGAAAGATGTCACAGCTGAAGTTTTGAAAATACTCTTGACCTGTTCCTTATAATCACAAGATAGCAAGGATTGTAAGTCTCTATACCAAAGGACAAAAGAATGCCTATCTAAGAATAAAGTTTTATTGAAGTGCACTGCAGACTTTTGCTAATGTCTCATCCATTAGAACTACGTCCCATAGCTACCCTTAACTTTACAGAAGACAGAGAAATATAGTTTTCACTAGGATATATTTCCTTCTCTAATAAAATTATGTTTCCATTAGTAAGGAATAAGGAAGCAATGGATAATGAATACACAACTAGAAAGCTCTGCAACAGAAATGTATATAATTTAATTTATTTCACCTAAGTGCAAAAATTAACATTTAGTATTTGTTCAACAGAACAGTAAATACTTTCTATATGCCAGACATGATAATAAATACTGAACTTTTAGAAATTTTTAAAAATAGGACATATTACTCACCCTTGAACATACACATATTTATTACATAATTAAAATAAAGGATTTATTTTATTAAATAATTAAAGTATTTTGTTTATGAGAGATAATGGATGGGCTATGGAATAACAAGACATAACCTCTTTTTGCTTGGGAAGGTCAAAAAACTTTGCAAAGAAAGGGAAATTCAAACTTATTCATGAAAGAGTAAGGGTTTAACAAATATTTAAAAGGAGGGAAGGGCAAGAAGGAGAAAAGCTTTTCCTGGCAGAGAAATTATTCAGTCCAAAAGTGTAGTCATTCAGTCAGGTACAGTGAACTAAGAATTGGAAATATACGGATCAATAACACTGACATGATTCTTACCTATCTTCACAGGGCTCATGTTCTAGTCATCCAAGAACACCTGGCCTTTAGTGTTTGGATTTGTGGTCACACGGGATACTGGGGCAGAAGGAAAGCCGTACAGAATCCAAGCACTATCCTCAGGGACAGCAATTAGGGAGAGAAGAAGGGCCTCTAAGAAAAGCTCACTTTTAACCTGTTAGTCCTGTTATAAAAATGGGATCATTACATGGTTGTTTAATAGAGAATGACATAATTAATTGAATTTTATAAGGCTAGAATAATATCAGTAAATAGGATTATTGGGAGTTAAGCCTTAAGAATAAAAGTTGGGTATTCAGAAGGTATGTGATTCCAATAGGTCATCAGGAAATAAGACTGATGTATCTGTGGTGATGAGGAAATGAATCTAAAAACACAGGAAGCAATGTTTTACAAGACTTGGGAATGGATTTCATTGGGTGTGGTAGGGCCTAGGAAAAGGGATAAATCTAGCACGTCTCTAAAATTCTTTTGTTTGTGGTAGGCTGGGGGACTGTCTTTCATATTAATCAAAATTAGGTGAATAAGATTTGAGGATCTTACTCAAGATCCTCAAATGAGCCTCCTTTTGGATGTATTCAAGTTCATGGTGCCTATGGGACATCCAAGTGGAAACATTTTTTTCAACAGAAATACAGAGATAGGGAGTTGGAAGACTTCAGTATTATATGATGGATAAAGCCATAATATTATTTGGAATGTATGTATTTAATAATTTATTTATTTTTAGACAAGTATTTATTAAGCACCACTACATTCAAGGTACTACTTTTAGCGCTGGAGATGTATGTACACACACACAATAAAGTCTCTGACTTTATGGAGTTTACATTTTAGTTAGGGACAATACCAAAAAAACAGACTATAATGCAATTATAAATACTATGATGAAAAATAAAGTTGGAGGCTAATGGGATAGAGTTATAGAAGGATGTTCTTTTAGATAGATTTGTCAAAAAGACCTTTCTGATGACAGCCTTGCATGTATGAGGAATTCTAGGCAGAAGGATCAATATGTGCAATGGCTGTGAGATGCAGGTGTGTTCTCTATGTTTGAGGTTCAGCAAGGAGATGAGTATGAGTAAAAGGAACAGTGGAATGAAATTCAGTCTGATAGATTGTAATTGGATAGTTTATGTACAGATTTTATTCTAAGTAACGAAATTTCTTGGAGATCTTAGAAAAAATTAACATAATACAATTTATGTTTTAAGAGGAATTTTGGCTGCTGTATACAAAATACGTGGGAGTGAAAAGGAGAAAACAGGGTAACTGATATAGGGTATTATAAGAGACCAGAAAAGAAAGGATGGAAACTTGGACTAGGCTAGTTGTAGCAGAAGGGCTATGCAGTTTCACAAAGATTTTGCTAATTAATATATTTGAGGGATGTGAGAGATAAAGAGAAGTCAAGAATGATTGGAACATTTAGGTCTTGTTCAAATTGGTGAGTTGAGAAAAAATAACAGTTATTTTGTTTGGTTTGTTTGGCTTTGATTTGTTTTTCTGTTCTGTTTTTAAGGTATTTTGGGAGGTTTGTAAATAAGCTGGTCAGTTGATGAATCTTAAATTTCATGTGCTTATTTGAGCAGCAAAAGGCATGATCAAAGCAAATGGATATACATTTTGATTTCATGGAAGGCATGGGAACTGGAAATATAAACACATGACTTGTGAGCTTATAGAATCTTAATCTGAATAAGAGCACCTAATGAACATGAGAAGAGAGACATGGGAATAAAATGGAGTGGGGAAAAAAGGTGTTCAAAGGACCTTGGGCACTTAAAACACTGAGTTTTAGAGGAGGTAGTAGCCATGCATTAAAGTAGTCCATGTACAAAGAATAAGAAAAAGGAAAGTGGATGAGAACTGAGAAACATTGACATTTAGAAGATGAGCTGAGGAAGAGTAGCTCACAGTTCATTTTTATCCACACCACCTTCATGTAGCTGTGTCCTATCCCAAAATTTCACATTGAAAGTATTCAGATGAGACTTGCTGAATGAGATGAAACAAAATTTTCAGCTCAATGAAAATAAACTGCTCTAGTATTGGTAGAGGCAAAGGGTTTTCATTGCCATCATTGATTTGTTATTCTGCTTTTATAGCTAAATTCCTTAAGGCCAATGTCTGTTTCATCTAATTAATCTCTCTATGGCTATGCCACATTATTCAGTGTTTAAGAATTGGTAGAGAAAGCAGTGGAAATGATGGAAAATGAACATCAGATAATAAGAAGATAGGAAAGAAGATGCAGTTACAACTTGACTTTTGCCTCTTTGAAATGGCTCATTTTACATATTTATTACTTACAAAGTTTATTTTCTAATTTCAAACTTTCTTCAAGTTAAAACTTTCCATAGACAAATGTATAATCTTTTAAACCAATAAATATAAATATAGAATAAAATATACTTTTAAAAATACATACTGACATTTCTCTATGACACTTGATACAAAATGATTGTGTGTTTGTACAATGAAAATTGATTCATATCACAGAAGGAATTCCGTGGCAGAAGAGTTTTGCATCACTGATTATGTGTGTGTGTGGAGGGTAGGGAATACTCTTAGTGGAGAACCAAAGACCAGCCAAATCTTTCCAGGAACATTTATTGGACAACTCTCCTTAGAACATTCATTGGAATACAGTACAGGCCAAAGTTAAATTTCAGAGGCTGATGGCTATACAGTTACTACAAAATAAAATTTTGTAATTACTAATGGTACCTCAAAATAATAATTCATTAGTAAGTAGAGTAGTTCACTGTAGTGTTTCCAATTAAGTTTTGCTTACATTATTTTTCTCATGAAAGCAAACATATCCTTTTCTGTAAGTCTGAGGTTATGTGTAATTGCTATATTGTACATAATCATTTCCTTTGCATATGTTGTATTTTTACTAATTATTGTTGTAATTATTTTCAGTAATATTACATAAAATACTACTTTCTTTCCCCATAATGAAACCTTTGCAAATGACAACAACAAAATGAAAATGGTGAAGTGGTAGAATAAATTACAGTTTAAATGCTCAACCATACTGTATGTCTTTATTACTTTATCATCTGGAAATTGTTATAACTTAAGAATTTGATTGTGTTTGAGTATAATTTGTGTGTTCTTTCATTTTTCAATATCATTGGTCATTAGTTTTATACTTGTAAAAACCATGTTCTTAGTGCTTGTTTACAGGCTTTTCCAATGTATGTTATTCAAAGACCTTTTCTGTGAACAGGAAGGCATAGACCCTGATATGAGAAAAGTGTGTTTATGAAAGCTTTCATTGACTAAGATGCGCTAATAGGCTATCTCCTACTTACTAATAGGGTTTGTTGCACATAACCATTTCTGAGTCCACTATTTAGAAACAGTAATTCCTGTTTCCATAGAAACAATGTTGTATATGATTCCACACGAATTCTGAAAACCTTATTTAATCATAATGTAACTAAAATAATACTAATGGAGCCTCTGGATTCTTTTGCCTGAGTCCATATCTCTGAGGCTCTCTGGACCTGACAATAAGGGGATTAAGAAGGAAGTGGCTTCATACAGCAATTCCCATGTAAACACACAGAGAAGTTTCTTGAATGATGAATGAAGAGAGCAGCTCAAAGCCTTATTCAGTGGTTTTTGATAGAGTTCTCTAGGGAGAGTAGAATGGATCCTTGTTCATGGGATCTTAAAGAAAGGATGTCATCTTCTGAGAACTAAATGCAGAATAGAATAATGGAATTATTTTAAAGGCTTAATTTCATTTTTATGTGTACAACTTTAAAATTATTGGGTTTTCAGGAACTACTATAAAGGACACATGGACAAAACCAAGGAGGAGGGTGGAAGCAAGGGAGGGAGGTAGGTTTGGTTGGGGTAGGGGGAAGGGTGGGGAGAAAATGCAGACAACTGTAATTGAACAACAATAAAATAATTTAAAAAATAAAATTGGTAGTATAATAAGAAAAATACAGTCATACCTCAGTACCTGTAGGCTTCAGAACTCGTCAAACCTTGTACTCATCAGATTTTGACAAGATAAAAATGTTCCAGCACCGAGCAGTTGCTCACCACTTGGGGCCCCTCTCTAGCAATGAAACAGAGTTCAATGTGTCAGTCTCCGTGTAGCTCCCTAACAGTTCAGTACTTGTTAGTTTCAGCACTCACCTTGAGTTCCAGAATGCATTAACGATGAGTACCAAGGAACCACTGTAAAAGAAAAACTTGGAAATCTTGGAGTCGAATTAATACTATTAACAAACTCTGTGACCTTGGTAAATTACTTAATCTCTCTAGGCCTACTTCTTGTTCTAAAATTTGAGAGAATTTAATGAAATAGTAGGTTGGCCAAAAAATGTGTTGGGATTTTTCTATAAGATGGCTATAGTAATGCTTAGTTGCCTTGAATTTCACTCAAAACAATTTTGTTAGATTGTATTTTGACAGCTGTCATATCAGTATGCATTTAAAAAACATCAAAATTGATAAATTTTTGTGTAGCCATTTTAATACTGAAAATGGAAAGAAATACACAGCATTTTCAGCATATTATGCTTTTCAAGAAAGGTAAAAATACAACTGAAATGCAGAAAGAAATTGTGCAGTATATGGAGAAGTTGCTATGACTGATGGAATGTGTCAAAAGTGGTTTGCTAAGTTTCATGATGGAGAGATTTCTCGTTGGATGATGCTTCAATGTCAGGTAGACCAGTTAAAGTTGATAGTGATTAAATTGAGACATTGAGAACAATCAATGTTATACCCTGTGAGAGAAAGCCCCAAAACTCAAAATATCCAACTCAATAAAGTAATTGGTGAAAATAAAAAAATGTGTCTTATTTTACACAAAAAACTAAATGCACTTTTTGGCCAAATACACACACACACACACATACATACATATGTGTTAAGCATATATATATATATATCTATATATAGTATATATAGATATATATATCCTTATGTGTAAAGCATATAGACATGCTTTAAAATGTTTGATTGTGCCACAGTAGTATTATAATTTTAAAACATACAGTGGAAATGGAACCAATGAATGGTCAGATGACATCTTCTTACTTACGATGCATTGTGTGATGCATTATATAATTTTAATGAATTATGATAGTAATAATAGTAATAAACATGGCTGCAGTTACTAAGAGTATCAGAATTTTACCAGATAGAGCAATAGTTCTCAGACTTTGTTAATCATCAAATTCACTTGGGGAACTTTAAAAAAATTGACAATCTTAAATCTTGCCTCAAACCTAATTTTTGGGAGTGGATCCCTTTATCTTTTACAGAATAGCCTCCTGTGTGATTCTGATGACCATCCAGGTAGGGAACCATTATAGTAGATGCCTTGAATGAATGGAAATAACAATTTAGCATGATTTGCAGTTTTCATAACAAAGTTTTTTGGATAGAGGACTCCTCAAAATCGGTTTGTTTTTCACATTTTTTCCCCTGTAGTTCTATCTAAACATAAATCTCCAAAGTAAACCATTTCTTCTTGAAGGTAAATTTTACCAAATAAGTTCAAAGTTTTATAAATGGACATAAAATATTTTCTTGTTTAAATATTTAATGGGAATATTCATCGTTAAATTACCCTTTCTTATAGATTTTGAGCAAAGGGCTTATAGCAAATGAAAGATAATTCCCTATCTTAAAGCAAAATAGAGGCTAAAATTACCAGGATTTATTGCTAACATGGTAAAATGTTTGTGTCATTGTGGCCATACCTGAGTATAAATTCTATCATTTTTGTTTCCAATTATCACAGAAACCATAGTCTCTATTTTTTATTTTGTAACTTTATTATTATTGTTCACACTATTTGATTTTAAAAACATCTTCAGGTAACCCATGGAAAGAACAACTGTTATAGTTGTTCTATACATGCTATTTTTTTTCATACAGTGCATATAGAATTGCAAAATAAATTTAAATATGTATTTTGTAATATAATCATTTCAATCTTTAATCATAAAGTTAATACTTCACATAATATATGTTAATAAACTCTGTATTCATCAATATTCAAATACATATGTGATATTTAAATATGTTCTTATTCTCCTTGCATATGAAATAATTTATACATTTTTTTCTCATTTGGGAATTGATTAATTTTACAGAAACAGTACTTGATGGTGAAGTATTATACAGATACCACAGTGTAATAAAGGTAGTTTTCCCAAAGTTTCAAAAAACAGTAGCAGCATTTTTGACCCAAAGAATGTATTAAATTGTAAGGAAATGGAAGTTTTGGTGGACTTTATCTCTTTATTACTTACTTGACATCATTCTTAAAATAATTAGCCATAAAAACAAAAGAAATTAAAAATATCTTACTGGCCTTTGTCACTATCTTTAATCATTGTCACCTTTCCTGCTTTGTGTTATGATTCTGTTCTATCCATGGTTCTTCCCTGGTGTCTGTTTTCTAACTCATCTTTGAAGCACCTTTTTATATCACTGAAAGGGACTATCCTGTGGATGGGTGTGCTCCAGGTGTTCTTTATTCTTTTACACTAAATATGACATAGCTGAGAACTTTAAAAACGGTTCTTAAAAAAAGGAGATCAGAGAAGTAGCACTACCACAGAGGCTCAAATTGGAAGGATATAATTTGGTGTGGGCAGGGTGAGATGTTGACAAGATTCTCTTTTTATAAAATTATTTCTATGGCTATGAAATCACAGGAAGGTCCTGAGTGTATGTTTTGAATTTTTCCTACAATTTCAGAATGACTCGTTTGTATATACCAGTGTCCCAGCTGTTGTCGACTTTGTAATGAATTAGTATTGGACTCAGAAATTGAGTTTCTGCCAGAAGATTCTGGCAGTGAACACTCTCCTATAACAACATATGAGTGATAGCAGTAGAAATACCAGGGGACTTCACAACAGCATGTTTCAGGATTCAGGATAATGGCTTAACTTCAACATAGAGATGATCACAATAAGCACAGCTTATTGTTCCACTCTGGTGAGTGATCTGTTAGGTGCCAGTATGTAAATGAAGATAATTAGAAGAGAGTACCAAAATGTATCTTCTGTGAGAAAATGTACAGTTCTGAGATAGATCATTCTGAAATCATAAGAACCCTTTGTAAGGGGCATAAAATCCCTCTTCTGTAAGAGGTTTAATATCTTTTGAGACTTTGGGAAGAGTGCCATTTTGAGAAAAGGCCAATTGGGATTTCTCCTAGAATGCAAAGCATCTTCCCAGTGTAACCTTCAGAAATAAAGTTTTAATTTCCAGTTTATTTATTTTCTATAAGCATTACTTCATAGACTTCCTTTCTGACAACAAACCAAAATGATTAATTTAAATAGGAGAAATATTAAATTGGAAAACACATTTCTTAAAAATGTGCAGTTAAATAGCTTACTTCTCTGGGAAGAAGCTTTATGTAGTTAAAAAAAAGAAAGATAATTTTGAAACAAAATTTAGCATACCCTCTGTTACAGAATAAGATAATTGGGTTCTTTTTATAATTAATTTTTATTGTTTATGCTCTTTTAGTTGTCCCAACTTTTCCCCTTGGCCCTCTTCACCCAGTCCACCTCCCACTTCCCTAGTGGATTCCCACACTGTTGTTCATGTCCATGGGTCCTTCATATACGTTCTTTGACTAGTCCCTTCACCCTCTTTCTGTCAATCCTTATTCTGTGAGTTATTTGCTTTTTAGAAGTTTTATCTCTCGTAGAAAAATGAATTTCTTCTGTAATGCAGTAACATTACTTTTTCAAAATTAAAAATATAATCCTTCATAATTACCAGTCATATGGAGTTCACCCCATGTGAAATTTTTCTTTATTAATATTTTTGATAAATAGTTCTTCCTCGTGTTACTTTTATTCATGTATTGTGAATAATTACTTTTGAAAGCAGAGCATGACCAATGAAATACAGCAATCTGTGTCATATAATGTATAATACAATGGTAAAACATGGTAATGGAAAAAATATTATAAAGATTAAATTAAAAAACAAAACTAAACTAAAAGCAACACTATTTGGTCATTGGTTCCTGTCAGTGATTAAATTGCAAACTCAGAGAGGACAAGAACATTGCCTCTCTTGTGCACATTTCATGTATAGTATCTAACAAAGAGTAAAGACAATAAATACTAGTTGAATGAGTGAATGAGTAAAATATCTGCTACAATGATCAATTAAATTCACTAATTTTAAGTGAGACTAAAAAATATCTACATGTATTTAGATGTTAAATATATTTTTAACACCTCAATTTCAATAAGGTAAGAAAAGCAAATTAAAATGAAATATTTTTACCTGTTTTAAAAAGACTAAAAAATAGTGGTAACACACAATATTGTTGAGTATGGTGGAATGGACATTCTCATATACCGGGGAAGAATTGCAAATGGAAGTAATGCACCCATTCTTGGGAAGCATTACAACAGTATGTCAAAATTTAATAAATGAATATAATTTGACTGCCACGTTAAATTTGGGGGGGTTTAATTTCAGGGCTGAATTGCCATTAAGTTGATTGTAATGCTACTTAAAATTGAAAATAAAATTGAAACAAATGTAAATATCTATCAGAAGAGATTATATTAACTAAAAAAGAGCTTTCTAAGAGTTGGAAGTAATGGTATGCTTTGGTTAATCTGAAAATATTTTTAAATTAATTTAGTTTTAACATTTTTTATTGTTGTTCAACTACAGTTTTCTGCCTTTTGCCCCCACAACTCCTCACCACCCCAGCCGTCCCCACCTCCTTCCCCCATTTCTATCCCCCCTTGTTATTGTCCATGTGTCCTTTATAATTGTTCCTGTAAACCTTTCACCCTTTTCCCCCATTATCCCCTAACCTCTCCCTTCTGGTCACTGTTGGCCTGTCCTTGATTTCAATGTCTTTGGTTATATTCTGCTTGGTTGTTCATTTTCATGATTAGGTTCCAGTTAAAGGTGAGATCATATGGTATTTATCTTTCACCATCCAGCTTATTTTACTTACCATAATGCTCTCCAGTTCCATCCATGCTGTTGCAATGGGTAGGAGTTCCTTCTTTCTTTCTGTTGCATGGAATTCCATAGTTTAAATGTACCATAGTTTTTTGATCCATTCATTTACTGATGGGCACTTAGGTTGCTTCCAGCACTTGGCTATTGTAAATTGTACTGCTATGAACATTGGGGTGCATAGGTTCTTTTGGATTGGTGTTTCAGAGTTCTTAGAATATAATGCTAGCAGTGGAATTGCCAGGTCAAAAGTCAGTTCCACATTTAGTTTTCTGAGGAAATTCCATACTGTTTTCCATAATGGTTGCACCAGTCTGGAATCCCACCAACAGTGCACTAGGGTTCCCTTTTCTCCACAGCCTCTCCAACATTTGTTGTTTGTTGCTTTGTTTATGATGGCCATTCTCAATGGTGTGAAGTGTAGCTCACTGTAGTTTCAATTTCCATCTCTCTGATGGCTAGCAATACCGAGCATCCTTACATATGTCTCTGGGCCCTCTGTATGTCCTCCTTGGAGAAGTGTCTGTCAAGTCCTTTGCCCGTTTTTTAATTGGGTTGCTTGTCTTCTTAAAGTGGAATTGTGTGAGTTCTTTCTATATTTTGGAGATCAAACCCTTGTCTTATGTATCATTGGAAAATGTATTTTACCAAAGGGTTAGTTCTCTTTTCATTTTAATGATGTTTTCTTTAGTCCTGCAGAAGCTTTTTATTTTGATGAAATCCAGTTTGTTTATTATTTCCTTTGTGTCCTTTGCTCTAGGGGACATATCAATGAAATTGTTGCTACATGGAATATCTGAAATTTTTTTGCCTATGTTCTCTTCTAGGGCATTTATGGTGTCATGAATTATATTTAAATCTTTTATCCACCTTGAATTTATTTTTGTGTATGGTGCAGGTTGGGGCTTGAGTTTTTAGGGTTTTTGTTCTGTTTTGTTTTGTTTATGCATGTAGCTGTCCAGATCTCCCAACACCATTTGTCGAAGAGGCTATTTTTTCTCCATTTAATTCTGCTGCACACGTTGTCAAGTATTAATTTACTGTAGAGACTTGGGTTTATTTCTATGCTCTCTATACTGTTCCACTGGTCCATGTGCCTGTTCTTATGCCAGTACCAGGCTGTTTTGATTACAGTGGCCTTGTAATACAGTTTCATATTAGGTATTGTAATCCCTCTTACTTTGCTCTTCTTTCTCAAATTTGCTACAGCTATTTGGGGTAATTTATGGTTCCATATAAATTTTTTGAAGTGTATGTTCTATATCTGTGAAATATGCTATTGGTACTTTAATAGGTATTGCATTGAATCTATAAATTGCTTTTGGTAGTATGGACATTTTGATGATGTTAATTCTTCCAATCCATGAACATGATAAATGTTTCCATTTGTTAGTGTCTTCCTTAAATTCTTTCTTCAGTGTTGTGTAGTTTGCTGAGTACAGGTCTTTTACCTTTTTGATTAGGTTTATTCCTAGGTATTTTATTCTTCTAGCTGCTATATCAAATGGGATTTTTCCTGATTTTTGTTTCTGATATATCATTGTTGGCATATAAAAATGCATTTGATTTCTATATATTGACTTTGTATCCCACTGTTTTGCCAATTCTTTTATTACTTAGTAGATTTTTGGTGGAGTCTATAGGATTTTCTATGTACACTGTGATGTCATCTGCAAACAATGACAGTTTCATTTCCTCCTTTCCAATTTGGATGCCTTTTATTTCCTTTCCTTGTCTGATTGCTGTGGCCAGAACTTCCAATACTATGTTGAATATAAGTGGTGAAAGTAGACAGCCTTGACTTCTTCCAGATCTTAATGGGAAAGATTTTAGTTTTTGTCCTTTGAGTATGATGTTGGCTATAGGTCTCTCATATATGGCCTTTATTATGTTGAGGAATGCTTCCTCTATTCCCGCTTTGCTGCATGTTTTTTATCATAAATGGTTGCTGTACCTTATCAAGTGATTTTTCCACATCTATTGGTATGATGATGTGATTTTTGTCTTTCCTTTTGTTTATGTGATGTGTTACATTTATTAATTTGAGAATATTGTACCATCCTTGCATCCCTGGGATGAATCCCATTTGGTCATGGTGTATGATCTTTTTAATGTATTGCTGGATGCGGTTTGCCAATATTTTGTTGAGGATTTAGCGTCAATGTTCATCAGCGATATTGGTCTTAAGTTTTCTTTATTTGACGTGTCATTATCTGGTTTTGGGCTTAGGATGATGCTGGCTTCATGAAATGATTTTGGGAGTCTTCCGTCTGCTTGGATATTTTGGAATAATCTGTGAAGGATAGGGATTAGCTCTTCCTTAAATGCTTTGTAGAATTCTCCTGTGAAACTGTCCAGTACAGAGCTTTTGAGTGTCGGGAATTTTTTGATTACTGCTTCAAATTTGTCTGCTGTTGTTGGTCCGTTCAGGTTTTCTGCTTCTTCTTCATTCAGTTTCGGAATATTATCTTTTTCTAGATATTTGTCCATTTTACCTAGGTTTTCAAATTTCTTGGCATATAGTTCTTTGTCGTAATTTCTTACAATCCTTTGTATTTTGTGGTATCAGTTGTAATCTCTCCTCTTTCATTTCTGATTGTGTTTACTTGGGTGCTCTCTCTTTTTTCTTGATGAGTCTGCTTAAAGGCTTGTCAATTTTGTTTATCTTTTCAAAGAAGCAGCTCCTAGATTTATTGATCCTAAATATTGAGCATTTAGTCTCTATGTTGCTTATTTGTGCTCTACTCTTGGTTATTTCCTTCCTTCTACTTCCTCTGGGCTGCTGTTGTTCTTCGAGTTCTTATAGGTGTAGGGTTAGGTTATTTATGTGAAGTGTTTCTATTTTTTTCAGGTAGACCTGTATCACTATGAACTTCCCTCTCAGGACTGCCTTCTCTGTGTCCCACAAGTTTTGGGTTGTTGAGTTCATTTTTATTTGTTTCCAGAAGTATTTTGATTTCTTCCTTGATTGCAATCTTGACCCATTCATTGTTTAACAGCATGCTATTCAATCTCCATGAGTTTGAGTGTTTTTGATTTTTTTTCCTTGAGGTTGGTTTCTAGTTTCAGTCCCTTGTGGTCAGAGAAAATGCTTGATATGATTTCAATTTTCTTGAATTTGTTGAGGCTTGTTCTGTGTCCTATTATGTGGTCTATCTTTGAAAATGTTCCATGTGCATTTGAAAAGAATGTGTAGTTTGCTTCTTTGGGATGAAAGGCTTTATATATATATATATATATATATATATATATATATATATATATATATAATCAGTTAAGTGCATTTGATCTAGAACATTCTTCAGTGCCACAATACCTTTGTTGATATTTTGTTTGGAAAGTCTATCCATTTTTGACAGTCGGGTGTTAGAAGCCCCTACTGTAATTGTGTTGCTATCAATATCTTTCTTGAAGTCTTCCAATATTTTCTTTATGTATTTGAGTGCTCCTATGTTGGGTGTGTATATATTTATAACATTTATGTCTTCTTGGTAGACTCTTCCCTTGAGTATTATGCAGTGACCTTCTGGGTCTCTTTTTGTGGCCCTTTTTTTGAGGTCTATTTTGTCTGATATGAGTATTGCTATCCCGGTTTTATTTTCTTGTTCATTTTCTTAGAATATTCCCATCCCTTCACTTTCAGTCTGTGTAGATCCTTGGTTCAGAGGTGGGTGTCTTGTAGGCATCCTTGTGTGGATCATGCTTTCTTAACCATTCAGCTATTCTATGTCTTTTGATTGGAGCATTTAATCCATCTCCCTTTAAGGTTATAATTTATAGGTACTTATTTATTCCCATTTTTTTCATACCTGTGTTCCTCTCTCTCTCACTCTTTCCTTAAAGCAGTCCATTTACCACCTCTTGCAGAGCTGGTTTTGTGGAGGTATATTCTTTTAGACTTCTCTTGTCTGGGAAGCTCCTTATTTGGCATTCCATGTAATTGAAAGCCTTGCTGGACAGAGTAGCCTTGGTTGCAGGTCTCTGGTTTTCATTACTTGGAACATTTCTTGCCATTCTCTTCTGACCTGGAGCTTTTCCATTGAGTAGTCAGCTGCTAGCCTTATTGGGGCTCCCTTGTGTGCTACTTCCTGTTTCTCCTTTGCTGCTTTTAACATTCTCTCTTTGTCTTGGAATTTTGCCATTTTAATTATGATGTGTCTTGAAGTGGGCCTCTTTGGGTTCCTCTTGCTTGGGACACTCTGTGTTTCCTGGATTTGTGTGACTTTTTCTCTCATCAAATTAGGAAAGTTTTCTGTCATTACTTTTTCAAACAGGTTTTCTATCCTTTCCTCTTCTTCTTCTCCTTCTGGTATCCTTAATTGTACAGATATTATTATGTTTCATGTTGTCTTGCAACTCCTTTACCAACTGTTCGTTCTTACTGAGTCTTTTTTTTTCCTTTTCTTGCTCTTTCTGGGTGACTTTTTCTACCTTGTCCTCCAGCTCATGGATTTGATCATGTGCTTCATCCAGCCTGCTCATAATTCCTTCTGGTGTGTTTTTTATCCAAAATTTTATTGTTCATTTTTTCCTGGTTTCTGTTTATGGTTTCTATTTCCTTTTTCATGCTGATGTAGTCCTCACTCAGTTCCTTGTATTTGTCTGTGAGTTTCTTGAGCATCTTTATAAACATTATTTTAAATTCTATATCTGATATTTTGCTTACCTCCATTTCATTTAGCTCTTTTAGTGGGGAGTCTTCCATTCCATTTGAATGCATATTCTTTTTTTGCCTCCCTGTTTTAGTTGACTGTTTTTGTTTGTTTCTGCACTTCTTGATGTTTGGCTTTGCTAACTGTTTTTGTAGGGTTAACTTCTATGGTAGGAATTCTATGGGGTTCAATGGTGTGGTCTCTTTGATCTCTTTATCTGGATACTCTAGGTTTGCCCTTTCTTTTGCTTGTGTGGGTTCTCTTGTTGTACTTGGGTTTTTACCTTTTGGTGGTTCCTTTGTTGGTGTTTTTTCTCCTCCAGCAGGTATACTGATATTCGCAGCTTCCACCTATTCTGGTATGAGATCAGTGGCAGGGGGTAGGCAAAATGAATTAAAACATCAGGAGAGTATTTTAAGGGATTTAAACTACCAGCAAGTAGAGAAGACTTAGGAGATTCTTTGGATAAGTATTGCAGTAAATGTGACATTTCACCCAACTAGCCACTTTTTATAAAAGGTGAAAGAGAGATAAGACTCTTGTTAGAGGGGTGGGTGATTGTTAGCTGAATTCAGAAAACAGAGCACTTGTGCAAGGTTAGATGATGTGATATAGTGAGATTAAAGGATAGAAAGTAAGAGTAGTGTGAGAGAGAATAGAAGTAACTACAACAATAATAATGCTCAGGATTAAAGTGAAGTGGGCTGAGATCAGGGCTAAGATGCTGTGTAGTTTGTACAATTGTATGGAACAATTATTTACAACAGCACTGGAACAATAATAATATGTCAAGAAATATATGATTTGGATAACCAGAATTGAAAGTATCCAGTCCAGAATTGTGTGTTATTGGAACATGGGTGAAGTGAAAGAAGGAAAATTAAAGTACAATAAAGTGAGATTAAGGAGAACCAGTCAAACATTGCAATTAAACAGAGATATAAAATGAGGAAAACTAAACATAAGGAAGAGAAGTTTAAAAAATACTAATAAAATTAAAGTTGTAAAAATAATTAAAAACAAATAATAATAAACATAAACAATAAAATGCCAGCTCTATGGGATAGCAAAGTGACATTCATCTCAGTTTCTGAGTTTTGGGGGTTAGCCTTATGCTCCCCCTTTCAATCTGTCCTGGACCCTTTGTAACTCCAAATCTCATTGTCTCACTTGGGGAAGAAAAAAAAGGGGGGGAAAGAATATCCAAAAAATATAATAATAATAATCATATCCTCCTCCTCCTCCTCCTCCTCCTCCTCCTCCTCCTCCTCCTCCTGCTGACTTTAAACCTGTTCAATGAGTTCTGCTGGTCTTCCTAGATGCCACAGAGTGGGGCTAGGCTTTGGTCTCCTCCATTCCTACGGTTTTGAGAGGATGCAGACCAGGTCTGGGTTGCAATATTCACACTTTCCAGGCTTCCAGCCCAATCTTCTGTGAGCTGCCAGTCTCAAATCAGCCACTCAGCTGCTCACAGCATGAGTCAATCTCGGATGCATAGTTCCACTAGGCCTCTCACGTCTGGTTGCCAAGCATGAGACAAGCCAGGCACAGAGTTCCACTCAGCCACTCAGTCTCTGGGCATGTGCAGCTGAAATCACCCTTGGGGCAAGCCAGACACTGTTGCAGAGTTCCTTACAAAGCAGCTGCCTGCCATTAACAAGCGTATGGGTTTTCACACAGCCCAAATTTTCAACGAGTCCAGAGACTATCCGAGTCAGGGTTGACATGGCCCATCCCCTCCCTTCTCCAGGTGTCGCCTGGCACTTCAATTTCTCTGGTGCCGGTGTCCACAGTCCCAGAGGATATGTACCACCTCTGTCTGTCTCCCATTTCCTCTCTATTTCCCTCAGTGACTTCCAGCTTCCAGGTTTCTCTCCTAGTAACGGGTTGCCCTCCCTGTTCTGGTAGGGAAGGGAGCTGGTGATCTAACCTTCTTCCCCATATCCTGCGGCAGGCACCACACTGGGCTGGGGGCCACAGCAGCTTTGGTTCCTGCACAGATCCCAGGGACATTACCATCCCAGGGCAATCACCTCACTGTCTCTTTTGCAATGTCCCCTGTAATTTTTGGCCTCCAAAGTTCATATAAGCTGGGATTCCGTTGGCTGTTCACTCTGTTCCTCAGAAGCTCAGGTAGGTGTTCCAGCTGGTCACAGGGAGAACTGGGGTCCATCCACTCCACCTACCTTGCCGCCATCTTCTAATTCCTCTGAAATTAATTTTTGTTTTTGATTCAAAACAACTGTATGGACTTTGCCTAAATAGGTTGGTTATTCTTTTACAGAAAGTACTTCTTTAGGTGTACATGAGCTTTAGTAAATGTTAAAAAGATTTTAGTAGAATTCTATTTTGTTGGTAAATATCTGGAAAAGCATGAAAAATACTTGCATTCTGAAACTGAATAACAAAAATATTCACATGTGTAGATTCTTTTATAGAACTATGCTTAAAAGGAAGAGAACAATTTCCTTTTATACTTATATAATATGTGAAATTTTTTGTCCAACCCTTCTATTTTATATATTTTAAGTATATTTTATTGATTATGCTATTACAGTTTTCCCAATTTTCCCCATTTACCCCCCTCCACTCTGCACTCCCAACCCTCCAGCATTCCACCCCTTAGTTCATGCCCATAGGTTGTACATATAAGTTCTTTGAGTCCTATACCGTTTTTTATCTCTCCCTGTCTATTTTATGCCTCCCAGTTATGCTTCTTATTCCCTGTACCTTTTCCCCCTTATTCCTTCCTTCCCCCTCCCCATCAAAGTCTCTCCATGTGATGTCCATTTCTCTGATTCTCTTCCTGTTTTAGCTGTTTGCTTAGTTTTTGTTTTCATTGTTTGTCTTTTGTTTTAGGTTCACTTGTTGATAGTTGTGAGTTTTTTGTCATTTTACTGTTCATGTTTTCGATCTTCTTTTTCTTAGATAAGTCCCATTAACATTTCATATAATAAGGGCTTTGTGATAATAAACTCCTTTACCTTGACCCTATCTGGGAAGCACATTATCTGCCCTTCCATTCTTAAAGATAGCTTTGCTGGGTAGAATAATCTTGGATGTAAGTACTTGCCTTTCACAACTTGGATTACTTCTTTCCAGCCCCTTCTTGCCTGTATGGTGTATTTTGAGAAATCAGCTGATAGCCTTATGGGCACTCTCTCCTTTCCTCTTGCTGCTTTTAAGATTTTCTCTTTACCTTTAATCTTGGGTAACTTAATGATGATGTGCCTTGGTGTGTTCCTGTTTGGGCCCAACTTTTTGGGACTCTCTGGGCGTCCTGGACATCTTGGAAGTCTATTTCCTTTGCCAGATTGGGGAAGTTTTCCTTCATTATTTGTTCAAATAAGTTTTCAATTTCTTGGTCTTGTTCTTCTCCTCCTGACATGACCATAATTTAGATATTGTAATGTTTCAGGTTGTCCCGGATATTCCTCAGCCACTCTTCTTTTTTTTTTTTTTTTGATTGTTCTTGTTTCTTTATTCTGTTCCAGTTGGATGTTTATTTCTTCCTTTTGTTCCAAATCATTGCTTTGAGTCCTGGTTTTCTTCCTGTCACTGTTGATTCCCTGAATATTTTGCTTTATTTCACTTTGGGTATCTTTCATTTGTTTTTTTACTTTTCAACCAACCTCATTCAGTTCGTTGAGCATTTTGATTACCTGGGCTTAAATTGTCCATCAGATAAGTTGGATATTTCCTCATTGCTTAGCTCTCTTTCTGAAGCTTTGCTCTGTTCTTTCATTTGGGCTATATTTCTTTGCCTCGACATGCCTGGTAAGTTGTAAGGAACTCTCGTGTGTGACTGAGAGTTTCTCCCAACATGGCAACTGCCATAGTCCACAGTAAGGTCTCTCAGTTTCCCGTTCATCCAGCCCTGGCTGCGTGGTCTGCCACCTTGCCACAGGTTTTTACCAGTCTGTTTTTTATTTTGACTGTTTCTTTAATTCCTTGGTCAGAGCTCCATGCAGTTTGATTTTCTGGCACTTCTGATTGTTTATTGATTTTTAGATTGGTCACTATCTTCTTTTTGGTTGTGTGAGGAAGCGAAGGGTTTCTACCCACACCTCCATCTTGGCCATAACTCCAATATGTGAAAAATTATTAAAGGACTCTAACTGAGAAATGAGATCAAGATCTCAAAACAGCCCAAGTGATGATTAGTAGCTATATAGTTAAAAAATCTGTGATACATTTACATAATGTAATAGTATGTACCTGTAAAGAAGAAGGAACTCTTACCTTTTGGGACTGCATGGATGGACCTGGAGAGTACTATGCTAAGTGAAATAAGACAGTCAGAGAAAGACAAATACCATATGATTTCACTTATATATGGAATCTAATGAACAAAATAAATTGATGAACAAAATAGAAACAGAGGCATGGAAACATGGAACAGATTGATAGCTGTTATAGAGGCGTGGGGGAGGGAGGGAGGGATTGGATTAAAGACGGTGAAGGGATTAGACAAAGAATATATATGCATAACCCATAGACACCCATAACAATGTGGTGATGTCCAGAGGGAAGGGTGTGGGGCTGAATGAAAGTGGGCAAAGAGAGGGGAGGAGGACATCTGTAATAGTGTCAACAATAAAAATAAAGTTAAAAAATAAATATGAGGTGAGGAGAACAAAAGGAAACAGAAAAAAAAGGTGAGATAAAGATTTCCTTATAATCGTTATTTATTTATTTATTTATTTAGATTTGTGACATTTAGAAAAAGAATGGAAAATGTGAACAATGTATTGTGGAAAGATCAGGGATAACAATTTTAACATAGTAGTTGATAAAGGGAAGAAGTCTTAATTATGCTACTTTTAATGTTATAGATCACTAAACAATCCTCCAGAGTCATCACATAAAGGTCTAAAGAATACTTCCCATGTGCAAGTCACTGTGATGATTCCTGGAGGAAATGCAAACTTACGTAGGTATAAGTTACACCTCAAGTATGTGGAATCAGCTAAATTCTTCAGAAATTAATTCAAAAATTTAAAGTTTAGAAATGTCTAAAGAATAAATTTTAATTAAATATCTTTTGAGTACATAGTGCATGTTACTGTACTGTGTATTTTGATGACATAAAGGTTTTTAGAAAACTTTCCAGAACTTTAGGAGCTTACACTCCTAGATATTGAGGGTAATTAAATGTATTTACCTAACAACTAAGATTATCAGATGAGTTAGATTTTTAAATGTTGCTTGTGCAGGGTGTGGAAACTTGCTCCATGGGTTTGGATTTTATAAGTATATATTTAATAAGCAGGCCACTGACAAAACTTTGTTAAAGAAATTTTTTTCTCCCAGTCTTCTAGTCCTATGTCTCATTTTGGTAGCAGAACTAAATAAAAGAGTAAAAACAAAACAGTAGGGACATATCACCAATAGGAATATTATTTCTTATCAAGTAATTTGCTACAAGCAATAAGCCTTTCTGGGCCCTCCTATCCTTGCTTCTTGAGCTGTTGTTTTCTATCAAAGGACATTACTTTTCTAAGTGGGTATTATAAATATTTTATTTATACACATACTTTCTACAAGTGTCATATTATGGAAAAATATAAGAAAATATTTTTAGTATGGGCATTTTGATGATGTTAATTCTTCCATCCCATGAACACAATATGTGCTTCTATTTATTTCTGTCTTCCTTAATTTTTTCTATTTAGTGTTGTGTAGTTTTCTGAGCAAAGGTCTTTTGCCTCCTTAGTTAGGTTTTTTCCTAGATACTTTACTTTTCTTGTGGCTCTAGCAAATGGGATTTTTTTTTCCTGACTTCTGTTTCTGATATTTCATTGTTGGTGTATAAAAATGATTTCAATTTCTGAATATTGACTCTGTATGCTGCTGTTTTGCCAAATTCACTTATTATACGGAGTACTTATTTGGTGGAGTCTATAGGGTTTTCTATGTACACTATCAAGTCATCTGCCAACAGTGACAGTTTTACTTTCTAAAAGCAATGAAAAAAAATTTCCTCAGGCAAAGGTAGAAAAAATAATAAAAACTGTGGGTACTTGAGAAAATATTTAGAACAAAAGCCCAGAAGACCCCATAAAAGTTACATAGATGTATAATTATGGATGTATGAGTGTGATGATTATTATCACCAATCATTTGCATTTTATTTTATCTTATCTTTTCTTATCTAATCTATTTTAGTTTAGTTTAGTTTATTCAAAAGAGCGTTTTTATGCAATGTATGAAGGGTGACCTAAAAAAACTGGAAATTATCTTCTGGAAGGCAGGCCTCATATAGTACAGGCTTCTCTCACTAAGTGAGTGTTCTAGGAACTCATCTGTATCAGTATAGCAGCTGGCATTGTTGTGAGAGGTTGCATTTGGCTTCAGTGAACATTTTTTGAAGACTCTTTCAATGTTTTTGCCCTTTTCATGATGGGTGATTTAGGAGTACACTTGCCGAGTGTCCAGCAGTTTTTGACCAGAGCAGGACTCCCGTTTACAACCTCCCACACTCACATGATCTTGCCCAGAGAGACTCTTTTGTTTCCCTTGATAAAAAAAAGTCCTCAAAGGGAAATGTTCTGCCAGTGTGGAAGAGGTGAAACAAAAAAGGCAGAAGCACTAAAAGACATCAAAATAAACAAGTTCAAAAACTGTTTAAAGCAGTGGAAAAAAGTCTTCGTAGATATATTGCATCAAATGGAGAGTGCTTTGATGGTGATGGAAATTTAAATATGTAAGAATAAATACACAATTTTTATTAGTGAATTCTGGTTTTGGGGGGGGTCTCCTCTCGTATAATGTTAATGACTACAATTTACCACTTAATAAGCTTAAGATAATCTAATCTAAGATTCAAAATAGCTGGAACATAAAATGGAAAAACTCCAGTTTCCTCTCTAAAATGAATTTGGATATTAATCCCTTTTTAGATATATCATTGGTAAATATTTCTCCTATTCAGTGGTTTGTCTTTTCATTTTGTTGATAGTTTCCTTTAATGTGCAAAATTTTTAGTTTGATGTAGTACTATTTGTTTTTTTGTTTGTTTGTTTGTTTCCCTTGCCCAAGGAGATATATCAAAAACATTGCTACAAGAATATCTGAGATTTTTCTGCCTATGTTTTCTTATAGAATTTCTATAGTTTTGAGTCTAACTTTTAAGTCTTTAATCTATTGAGTTTATTTTTGTGTATGGTGTAAGAAGGTGATCTACTTTCATATTTTTGCACCTATCTGTCCAATTTTCCCAATACCATTGACCGAATAGACTATCATTATCCCTCGTATGTTCTTACTTCTTTGTCAAATTTTAACCATAAAAGTGTGGGTTTCTTTCTGAGCTCTCTATTTGGTTTCATTGATCTATATGTCTGTTTGTGTGCCAATACCATGCTGTTTCGATTACTATGGCCTTGCAGGGTTAGTTTGATATCAGGTAGTGTGATTCCTCCAACTTTGTTCTTCTTTCTCAAAACTGCTGTGGGTTTTTGGTGGTTTCATATGAATTTTTATAATATTTGTTTTATTTCTGTGAAATACACCCTTGGTATCTTATCTCTTTTTTAAAATTACTTTATTTTATTTTTTAATTTTAATATATTTTATTAATTATGCTATTACAGTTGTCCCATTTTCCCCTCTTTATTCCCCTCCACCCTGCACACCTCCTCCCACCCACATTCCCCCCCTTTAGTTCATGTCCATGGGTCATACATATAAGTTCTTTGGCTTCCACATTTCCTATACTATTTTTAACTTCCCCCTGTCTATTTTCTACCTACCATTTATGCTACTTATTCTCTGTACCTTTTCCCCCATCTCCCCCTCCCATTCCCCCTTCATGTGATCTCCATTACTGTGATTCTGTTCCTGTTCTAGTTGTTTGCTTGTTTTTTGTTTGTTTGTTTGTTTTTGGTTAATTGTTAATAGCTGTGAGTTTGCTGTTATTTTAGTGTTCATATTTTTTATCTTCTTTTTCTTAGATAAGTCCCTTTAACATTTCATATAATAAGGCCTCCGTGATGATGAACTCCTTCAACTTAACCTTATCTGGGAAGCACTTTATCTGCTCTTCCACTCTAAATGATAGCTTTGCTGGATACAGTAATCTTGGATGTAGGCCCTTGCCTTTCATGACTTGGAATACTTCTTTCCAGCCCCTTCTTGCCTGCAAGGTTTCTTTTGAGAGATCAGCTCATAGTCTTATAGAAACTCCTTTGTAGATAACTGCCTCCTCCTTTCCTCTTACTGCTTTTAAGATTCTCTCCTTATCTTTAATCTTGGGGAATGTAATTATGATGTGCCTGGGTGTGTTCCTCCTTGGGTCCAGCTTCTTTGGGACTCTCTGAGCTTCCTGGACTTCCTGCAAGTCTATTTCCTTTGCCAGATTGGGGAAGTTCTCCTTCATTATTTTTTCAAATAAGCTTTCAAATTATGCTCTTCCTCCTCTTCTGGCACCACTATGATTCGGATGTTGGAACATTTAAAGATGTCCTGGAGGTTGCTAAGGACACCTTTTTTTTTTGAATTCTTGTTTCTTCACTCTGTTCTGGTTGAATGTTTCCTTCTTCCTTCTGCTCCAAACCATTGATTTGAGTCCTGGTTTCCTTCCATTCACTGTTGGTTCCCTGTAGATTTTTCTTTATTTCACATAATGCAACCTTCATTGCTGCCTGCGTCCTTTTTATGCTGTTGAAGTACCCAGTGAGTTTCCGGAGCATCTTGATAACCAGTGTTTTGAACTGTACATCTGATAGGTTAGCTATCTCTTCGTTGCTTAATTGTAGTTTTTCTGGAACTTTGAACTGTTCTTTCCTTTGGGCTTTTTTTTTTTTTTTTGTCTTGGCACACCTGTTATGTAGTAAGGGGTGGAGCTTTAGGTGTTCACCAGGGTGGGGCAACACACATTGCTGCCTTATAATGCTGTATGTGGGGGAGGGGACTGAGAAGCAACAGTGCCACTTGCTCAGCTCTCTACCAGCTTTCAGTCACTTCCCCTGCTACCCCCCAAGCAAATTGGGGCATACTGGTGCTGATTCCTGGGTGAGTGGGTTTGTGTACATTCTAGGACCCTGTGGGTCTCTCCAACAAACTCTCTTATGAGACTGGGAGTTTCTCCCACCGCCTCAACCTCCACAAGTTTTTTAGTCAGAGGTTTTGAGGCTTTATTTCCCCAAACTGGAACCCTGGATTGCACAGTCTATCTCACTCTCTAGTTGTTCCTCCTGGTTTACCTGCACAGGAATGTGAGACTGCCCAATCTGTAAGCCACTGCCTCGCCTGGTCTGCCAGCCACTGCCGTACCCACCCCGGTCCTCCAGCCACTACCTTGACACGAGTCCTCTCTGCCCCACTGGCTGTCTCCTCCCCTCCTACTGGTCTGGATGAATGTTTCTTCTTTAACTCCTTGGTTGTCGGACTTCCATATGGTTCGATTTTCTGTCAGTTCTGGTTGTTTTTTGTTTTTAAATTTGTTGTCCTTCTTTTGGTTGTGCTTGTGGGAGGAGGCACAATGTGTCTAACTACACATTCATCTTGGCTGGAAGTCCTACACCCTTGGTATCTTTATAGGAATTGCCCTGAATCTGTAGATTGCTTTGGGTAGTATAGACATTTTTAAAAAATGTTATTGTTGTTCAATTACAGTTGTCCCCATTTTCCCCCATTACTTTCCCCTCCCCTACCCATCCCTCACCTCCCACATTTAATCCTCCCTCCTCCGTTGTATTTCTCCATGTGTCCTTTATAAATGTTCCTTGACCCTTCTCCTTCTTTTGCCTATTATCCCACTCCCTCCTCCCCTCAGGGCAATTTGTTCTTTATTTCCATGTCTCTGGTTCTATTTTGCTCACTTGTTTGTTTTGTTGATTAGGTTCCACTTATAGTTGAGATCATATGGTATTTGTCTTTCACCCCATGTCTTATTTCACTTAGCATAACACTCTCCAGTTCCATCCATGTTGCTGTGAACAGTAGAAGTTTGTTCTTTCTGCTGCATAGTATTCCACTGTGTAAATGTACTATAGTTTTTGGATCCACTCATTTACTCATGGGCACTTAGACTGTTTCCAGCACTAGGCTATTGCAAATAGTACTGCTATGAACATTGGGGTGCAGAGGTTCTTTTGATTTGGTGTTTCAGGGTTTATAGGGTATAGTCCCAGCAGTGGAATCTCTGGGTCAAAAGGTAGTTCCATTTTTAGTTTTTTGAGGAAATTCCATACTGTTTTCCCCAGCGGCTACACTAGTCTGTCTGCATTCCCACCAACAGTTCACTAAGGTTCCCTTTTCTCCACAGCCTCTCCAACACTTGTTGTTTGTTGATTTGTTTGTGATGGACATTCTGATCATTGTGAAGTGGTATCTCATTGTGGTTTTAATTTGCATCTCTCTGATGGCTGATGATGCTGAGCATCCTTGCATATGTCTTTGGATCCTCTGTATGTCCTTCTTGGAGAAGTGTCTGTTCAGGTCCTTTGCCCATTTTTTAATTTTGTCTTCCTGGTGTGGAGTCATGAGAGTTCCTTATATATTTTGGAGATCTAACCCTTGTCTGAGGTACCATTAGCAAATATGTTTTCCCATACGGTTGGTTCCCTTTTCATTTCGATGATGTTTTACTTAGCCATGCAGAAGCTTATTAATTTGATGTAGTCACATTTCTTTATTCATTACTTCATAAGCCTTGCTCTAGGGGACATATCAATGAAAATATTGCTGTGTTGAATATCTGAAATTTTCCTGCCTATGTTCTCCTCTAGGACTTCTTTGTTGTCACAACTGATATTTAAGTCTTTTATCCATCTTGAGTTTATTTTTATGTATAGTGTAAGCTCATGGTGGTAGTATGGATATTTTAATAAAGAATTTATAAAACTCAGCACCAAAAAACAAATAATCCAATTAATAAATGGGTAAAGAACCTGAATAGGCACTTCTCCACAAAGGAAATACAGTTGGACAATAGACATGTGAAAAGACACTGAACATCATTAATCATGAGAGAAATACACATTAAAAGCACAATGAAATATCACCTTACACTTGTCGGAATGGCTATTATCAATAAATGAACAAAAGCAAATGTTTGCAAGGATGTGGAGAAAAGGGAACCCTCGTGAACTGTTGATGGGAAGGACGATTTGTGCAGCCACTGTGGAAAACAGTACGGAATTACCTCAAAAATTAAAAATGGAATTGCCTCATTACCCAGCAGTTCTACTTCTGAGATCTTAACCCAAAACACTAAAAACACTAATTTGAAAGAATATATGCAGCCCTATGTTCATTGCAGCATTATTTACAATAGCCAAGATCTGCAAGTGGCCCAAGTGCCCATCATTAGATCAGAGGATAAAAAAAGCTGTGGGACATTAGCACAATAGAATACTACTCAGCCATAAAAAAGAAGGAAATTGTACCATTTGCAGCAAAATGAAAGAACCTGAGGAATAGTATGCTAACTGAAGTAAGCCAGTGGGAGAAAGACAAACACCAAATGATTTTACTTATATGTAAAATCTAGTGAATCTAGTGAACAAAATAAACAAACAAAACAGAAAAAGATGTATGGATACAGAGTCAGACTGAGAGATGTCAGAGGGGAGGGTGTAGTGGGGCTGGGTGAAAAAAGTGATCAAGCAGAAAAATAAAAAAAACTCATAAAGAAACATGCATATGGTCATTGCTAGAGGGAAAGGGGAATGGGGGACGAGAGGTTAAATGGTGATGGAAAGAGACATGACTTGCTTGAGGTGGTAAACACACAACACAAGTACATAGGTGTTGTATTACAGAATTGTACCCCTTAAACCTATATAATTTTACTAACCACTGTAACCCCAATAAATTCAATAAAAATAAAAAAATATAAAGTGAATTTGCCAAAGATCTCTAAAATCTGTCTTTGCTCATTAGTTTTAAAATGTATTACAGATGCGTATGTGTGCTTAATTATTTACATTCTGAATAGCATAGCCTAATATAATCCACTTTAATATAAATAGAGGACTTTTACCTCCATTCAATCAACATTTTTGAATAATTATAGTGTGTTATTAGCAATTGGTTAGTATTTCCTCTCTTCAATGAGTTTTATGTTTCACTCTTTAGACTAGTAAATTTTCAACTGGAAACGAGGAATTTATTCTGAGTTCTTCATTGATTGGTATGAGGTCATAAAGAAACTTGGACTGGTGCTGGGATTAGAACTTGGAATTTCTGAAGCTTCTGGCAACTTTACTATTTGGTTTCTAAGAAGACTCTAAGTTAAGCTTTACTATCTTTCTTTTAGAGGTTCTGAACCCACAGTGTCTGCACCTGAACTAATCAAGGACTCTTCTCAAATGATTTTGTTCCCACCATCTCTTTCCTCCTCTGGGACTGGTGTAGGTAGCTGCTGGATTACTTAAACAGAGGTTCTCTGCCTCAAGGATCTTTCATTTAGATCTGCTGTAGTATCTCCTCCCCTTGATGTCAGGCAGGGTTATAATCTTTACTTCAGGGTTATTGGCTACAGAATCTCATCCTTGCTGAGGGGAGGATGAACAAAGAAAGTTTTGCATTTTTCTCATCTGTGTCTCAATTGCAGGAGGCTAGAGTATTAACTCTAAAAGGAACTTTTCCTCTGCTTTTTCAGTCTGGCTTTTTCAATAAGTTTTACACTTACTTTTCTTTGGCAGAGATCCACCTCACCCTTTTGCTGTGCACTTCTAGACACATGAATATTCTTTCTCACAGGAAAGCAGCCTAAGCCTCTTCTCTTACTAGCCTGAAAAACATAAGTAAGATGACATTATTCATCAGGATTAAGAAGACATTTCCACTGATGAGATGAATAATATTTACCTTTAAATGAAAAACTCAGAATAAAAAAAATCTTGGCAATACATGCTTTTTAAAATTTTTTTGGATAGGATTGCCAGATTTAGCAAGCAAAAATACAAATAAATAGGAATTTAATTGGGCATCCTGTAGTTTATCCGGCAACCCTATTTATAAATTCATCAGGACTTACTAGATTATTTAATGCTTATTAACAAATGACATTATTATGTGTTTTGTTGTGATAGAATGTAATAATTAAAAATTATCATCTTCAATATTGGTTTCCTATCTATAAACAGCATCCTGAATCAAGTGCTTAATAACTTCAAAGGCACTATTTTGTAAGGATAGTAAATTGCCTTAGTATATAAACTTGTATGTCTAATTCTCCTCATGAAAAATAAGGGGAATAAAATGATTTCAAGAAGATTTTGGAATTCTTTATATTGTTTTAGTTGGCATAACAAGTAATATTATTAGTGACTCAGAATTTGTTTTCTTTATTATCCAAGAATTTTTTTTACTTAGGTCTTTTACTGTATAAAAGTCTCTTTAATGATACTTTTCTTGATTACTCCTTGTGGAAAGGGCATGAAATTCAAAGTCACCCAGAGGGTTGTTCAAATCTCTTATGCTATTTCAAGGATATGTGAAACAGCTTGGACATATAGCCTAAATACTCTGAGCTTCAGTTTATACATTTATGATAAAGGAGAGTGTTTTGAGAGTGAAATGAAATAGATGTCTAGGATTTAGAGCTATAGCTGGCATATAATGAACACTTAATAAATATTCTTTGTGTTTATTTTGTTTCTTTGTTTTTGCTGAATCTCCATAGCCACTTTTTGTACTTCCTTTAAATAGAATGCAACACATTTCTGCATTGCACTATGGTGATACTGAATATACTTTTGTCTTCCTTACTATATTAACAGATCCTTGTGGACAGGCATTTCCTTATCTAGGGTATATAGTATATATGTATATTCATGCAGATGTGGTAATGGTGACCTGAGGAGGAGAGGGGTGCAGCTTACCAGTACATTCATGAAGTTACAAACTCTCACTCAGTATCATAGTGTTACTGGGCAGAGGCCTGGCCCTCCGTGGATCTGCCTAGGGCTAGCTGTAGTGTGTGGGTTCTTGATTTCATGTAGGAAACTTTTCACAACAGAAGTCCAGGTGACTATGAGGATACATTTATTAAAGCTGGGGACAGGTAAACAAGGAAGGACTTAGCATAGAAGTAGCAACATGAGGGCCAAGGCTGGGCTCCCTTAGCTCACTGGGAAGTCAGAGAAAAGAGGGCCTTGGGACAGGTTCAGAGAATTAGCCTGGGACAAGCTGCCATTGCTCTTTGCCTTAGAGTTTTGGAGGTGCGTGGGAAAAGAAGTGGGCAAAAGAGAGCAGAAAGGGAATGGTGCAGGCTGCTCCCCAGAGGGAGAGTGTGAATGTTGGGTCCTTCATCTTAAGGCAGGAATCTTAGGGGAGGTCTCAGGGAAGGGTTTCAATAGAATATTCATCAGTTCTTCAGACCAATGTGCCCTTTCAGACTCATGGTCTCCACTGATTGGTTAGTGACCGGAAAGGGGGTCTTTAGTCATTGCAGTTGGTCCTGGTGCCCACCTGGTTTTGCTGCTTTTCTGGACCTGTTGCTGAAATACAACTGAGGCCTAGATGTAAGCTCCAGGGGAGAGAAAGGCCAGGGGAAGAAAGTTTACCTCTAAGGGTGAGGTCCTTGTTTTCCCAGTTTTCTTCTTTGCCAGGTGCTGACCATTTGCTCCTGACTGTAAATTGCTTGGCTGGCCATTGCATTTAGCTATCTTCCTCAGTTTTCCTATTCCACTTGACAAGGAATTTTCCTAGTTTGTTATGATCCTGTATCAAAAGGAGATTAAAATACAACGTTGTAAAGTATGATAGAACATAATGCTATTAAGATAATCTCCCTATCCATTGGGGCATTTTTCTCCTTGAATAGATTGTGGAGAACTAAATAAATATTGAAGTAAATTTCAGGAATTATAATATGCTAGTCCCATTAGTTAAAATGTATATATCTATTTAGCAAAGTCACTATAGAGCTAAAAATCGGAAGTCAGTATCAAATGACCAGTAGTCAATACATGGAAGAATTTATATCCACTGGAGGAATTATACATGATGGGGTAGCCCCCCAAAACATGAATTATTTTCAGGAGGACAGGAACCTTGTAGTACAGGCCTTCCCCCCAACCCCAGGTGAGTGTTCTAGGAACCCATCTATATCAGTGTACCAGCTGGCATTGATGTGAGAGGCTGAGTTTGGCTTCAGTGAATTTTTTTTCTTGAAGACAAAATTTTCATGCCTTTGCCCATATCATGATGGGTGATTTGTGAGCACACCTGCCCACACCACACTAAGTGTTCAGCAGTTTTTGACCAAAAATGACATAACCCCTGTTCCCTAAACTCCCTATTCACCCGATCTCGCCCCAAGCAACTTTTCTTTTTTATTTCCCCAATGAATAATTCCTCAAAGGGAATGCCTTGCCTATGTGGAAGAGGTGAAACAAAATAAAATGGCAGAAGCACTAAAACACATCAAAATCAATGAGTTCAAAAACTGTTTTTAGCAGTGGAAAAAACATCTTGATAGGTGTATTGCATAAAATGGAGAGTACTTTGAAGGTGAGTGAAGTTTAAACATGTAAGAAAATATACACAATTTTTAAAAATAAATTAATTTTTTAGGGTTTCCCTTCATGTAGTAATTTCTAAAGTCTTCATTTTAAATGTAGCTACTTTATACTTTAACTTTTAAAATATTTTCAAATACATTATCTGCTCTGATTCACCAATTACCTGTAGGCAAAGATAAATATTAATAACAGCATTTAATAGACAAGAAAATTAAGGCTTTAGTGTGATTAAGTAGTCCAAGTTCCTCAACTAATAATAGATAGAACGATGTCTTCTGAAATCTGGTCACTACCACTACATCATGCTTTTTCTCCTAGTTGCAAATGAAAGTTTTTGAATAGTTGGTTATTCCAATAGTAGCAACATCACATATATGGTTTGCTTGTTTGTTGGTTTTGCTGTCATTTAAAAACTAAATATATTCATTTTTCAGAATGCAAAATACCATACTATATGAATATATTATAAGTGACTCATTCTCTTATAGTTGATATAATTGGAGGTACCAGGCATTTTAGCCAGGTTAAAAGTTTAAAAAGACACTGACTGAGTAGTGATGATGTCAAATTACAGCAGTGGAAAAGTAGGTAGTTCCTAATTTAGTTCTGGAGGCAACATTCCAGAAGACATTCATATATCTACATGTCATCAATGACTGCTGAAGCACATTTCATACTGTAACATTTTAAATATCAGTTTTTACTGTACCAGCTATATTTCTCAGACCAATGATAGGTAATCTTCTTCACTTTTTTTTTCTTCAGCAATTCTAATCTTTCATTCTTAATAGATATCCACATTTTTTTGACTGTCTGAATTGAGACCATCAGTATGAACACTCTCCTCTTCTTATATCTTCATGGCAAAGTTACCTATTCACCCTTCAGATTGCCTCAGAGAATGATATTTCTTTTCCCTGTGAAGCTTTCACTTACTCCAGCTGCTGTATTTGGCCCCTGTACAAGCCCTCTAGTGACTTTCTCAATTCTCTTATCCTATTACAGCTTGTGGTTTTCCTTATCTATTGGCTCATTATCAGGTTTTCTTTATGTAATACAACAAACAAACAAAAGCTCTCAAACTATAGTTTTGTTTTATTTTGGTCTCCACAGAATTTATCAGAAGAATTGTTTGCACTCATGGCAAAGGTCTGCCTCCATTTATTCCCCAGTAACTTCATGCAATCTAATTTCTAATCCAATACTCTGCAGAAATTCGTATCTGACAGGTCATGAAAATTATCAGATCAACAAGAACTTTCATTAGCCTCTGAGTTTTTGGTGTTTGAGAACACATTTTTCTACATATTTTTTTCAACATTTTTATTTCCTTTCTGCCCCAGCTCTATTGAGATAAAATTGACATCACAATTCTTTTATTTAAATCTTTAACACCTTTAATGAGGCATAACTTACATACCATAACATGTATCCTTTCAAAGTATGTAATTCAGTGTTTTATTTTTTGTTTGTTTATTCACAAGGCTTTTCAACCTTCACCACCATCTAATTTCAGATAATTTTTACCACACTCAAAGAAACTCCATATCATTTCTAGTCACTCCCCATTCCCCCCTCCCCCCAGCTACAGACAACCACTAATTTATTTTTTGTCTCTATGGATTTGGCTGTTATGGGCATTTCATTTAAATGAATTATATAATACGTGGTCTTTATGACTAACTTATTTCACTAAACATCATATTTTCAGAGTCCATCCATGTTGTAGAATATATCAGTACTTCATTCTCTTTTATGGTAGGATAAAACTCCACTCTATGAAGAGACCACATTTTGTTTATTGATTCATTCATCAGTTGATGGTTGTTTTTACCTTTTGGTTATTAGGAGCAAAGCTGTTATGTACAACTGTTTTGTGTGGACATTTTTTTTTTAATTTCTTTTGGGTATATACCAAGGAATGGAATTGTTGGCTCACACTGTAATTCTAAATTCAGCATTTTCCAGAGGGTTTGTGTGTGTGTGTGTGTGTGACTTCAATTAGTATGCTCTCCTTTCCATTCATTGTCTTCCTTTCTCACTATTGCCTCATGGCTTCTCAACAAATGTAGATATTACTCAAATTTTGGCCCTGAGTCTTTCCTCTCTCGGTGTTTTTTTTTTTTTAATTTTTATCAGTAACCTAATATTCTCCCTTTGTCTTAATTACTATCTAATGTCTTACTTTCAGGAATCCTTTATCAGCCTGATTAACCTCACTCCGTCCATTGTATTACTAGGTACTAAAGAAAACTCTTGATTTTCCTGTCAGAAGGTAAACAGTGTCAATCCTCCTTCCAAAACCCATGTTTTGTAATCTTATTTCCCCCTTTCTAAAAGTGGCACAGCTATTCTCTCAGTTACCCTTGACTTAAAATTTTGAAGTCATCATTAGTCCATCCTAGACTTTACTCTATACTCAGTTACTAAGCTCTGCCATTTCTACTTTTACATTCCTTTTTTAAATTTCTATATTCAACTAAAGTAATTCTTATTATCCTTATTATCTCTTACTTGGACAGCTGCACATACCTTTCTATTGGTCTTTCTACCTGATATCTTTTCTCACTCTCTTCATCACTTCTCATCTATTCTTCACAGCATGACTTCAGTATTGACCTGGCCAAGCTTATCCCATCATTTTCAGATTCATCAACATTTGCTTATACCTGTTATATAGTATCAGGACCCTTTGCCACTTATTGTTTAGTTATACTCATAATTAGCTCTGACCAACCAACCTTCCTATGGTGTTTCACTAGCTCCTACACTGAGAACATGTTCTATCAAAGATCAGTTATTTTCTTTTCATTGTTTTTGACCCCACATATTCTTTGGTTCTACTTGACATGGCTAAATTATGCCATCTCCACAAGGTGAACTATTTCTCATGTAAGTTCTGCCCAAATATTTTTCCCCATAAAAATTTATCTGAGCTTCCCAACTAAAAATATTTTTCTACTTATAACCCCCTGAAATATCTTTAAATATTTTATGGCCTCTTGACATTCAATTGGATGTTTCTTAATGGATGGTAAGCTCTTTGAGGCTAAAAGCAATGTCATATCACCACTCTATCTACACAAATGTATAATACTTAGTTCTTTGCTTGGTACCTGGGTCATATTTGCAAAAAAATTTAGTTACAAGTAAGTTTTGATATATTTTATTCTTATGAATAATTTTCCAAATGCTACCTCTTTTCAATCTTATAATTGCAGGATAAATCCAGCAATGTAAGATTTACATACTTGCAGATATTGCAATTTAGTAGCATATATTTTCAGTTAATATCTAATATGTCAATTTAAATTATAACACTATAGCTGTAATGAATACTCAATCCATATAAAAACAAAAAAAATGATATTGGCTCATAATGAGAAAAATATCTGTTAAAGTATTTGAAAAACAAAAAGTAAAGTCAAAGTATGTTTGGGAAAAATATAAAATATTTTATAGCAGAAAGAAAACTAAAGGAGGAATTTCATATAAACCATTGTCATTTCTGGAACCTGTACCATAAAAAAGAGATATTGTAAAAATTTTAGTTTTAATAAAATTAGTTCCAATTTAATAAAATCAGTTACCTTTTGTACTTGGTACTTTTCAAGTTGGATAGAACTCTTTAATTCTATCCAAGAATTATGTTTATTATTGTTATAGATTACATTAACTTTCTTATAAGTATTCTATTTGCAATTCATTATCATTAGGAGAATAATGAAGAAAATAGAGAGATGAATACCATGCTAGTTAATATTATTTTCTGTAACCTGTAGAATGCAAGCTCTGAGAAGGAGAATGTGTTTATCCCCTTAAACTGAGTGTATAATTCTAGACCTGAAAAAAACAAAACCTGTCTTAGCCATTAGTTAACTCACAGGCTTATTTTGTGGAAGGGTTTCTGTGCTCATCTGGAAATTTGAAGCCATACTAGAATACACTGAGTACTGGGTTTGGTCTTGAACCTTGAGGGCTTTGTTAGAGCTTTTGAGGATGACTTGAGGATCCATTCCATTTCGTATTCAATATCTTGATTGCCTCTGCTTTGAATTTACTTCATGAATGCTAAGCCACACATGTGAATGGTAAATAGGAAATTTTACAATGTTTTTCTCACTCTTATTATAGTACCCTAACATAAATTATCTTAGGTTCTCAATTTGGCCTCCATAGTGGTTTACAATATAAAAACCATGCAGCCATACATATATTCTTTAACTTTATGTGAAAAACACTGTAAAAAATGTTTTCAAAAATATTTTCCAGTAATTTGCTTTTATTCCCAACAAATTTGGTCTAATTGGGTATGAGGTATGATAAAATGAAAGGTCAATAGCTACGGGTACATAATTTCACTCTGATGGATTGCTGTTTGAAAATAGGTTATGACAATTAGGTGATTATTTTTTTCTAATAAATATCATTATGAGACTTCTGATTACATTTATCAGTATATTCTCTTTTGTGGGAACATAATATGAAGAAAAGCCAAACAGAATAGGAATTTATATCCTTTGTGGAAGGATGTGAATATATTGTTTTAGCTACTGCACTTGTGAAAATAATTAGAAATTGCAGTTGTTTGAAAGCTTATTTTATGTTCAGTATTTAAAGTAACATGTTAAAGATGTGATGTGTGAGTATGAAAAGCAAAATTCTGGATGTACTGCTGGCAATTTTTTTTTTGTTCTGGTTATCTGCAACATACATGCCACTTGATAGTATAACTACCAAGAGTGACTGTGTAAACATTTTTGTTTTGCCTGTTCCATATAATCATTTCTTGTATCATATTTCTTCTAACCTTGCTATCTGAAACCAATTACAGAAGATCCATTTGGGCTCCATCTATTTTCATAAGAGCCTAGGCAGCAGTGTTTATCTCAGAGATGAATATCAACATCAAATATGCTTCTGAGTGCTTTGTTATTTATGTTTCAGAGAGATTTTGTAGCCTTCAGCTCTCAAGAATGTGTCATGCTGTGCTGTTTATACATTGAAGATATTAATGGGTATAGATGTCATTTTTCATTTTAATGTCTCAGATGCAACAGGCTGATAGGTTAAGCATTCTTATTTTTATGAGGAGAAATATAAGTGATGTCTGTTTTTTCCATATATATATATATTTGCTTTGAAAAAAAAGTTATTTATAAACCTTATAATACTCAACATTTTTGGTTTCACTGGCTTTTTCTAAGCTCTTCTCAACCAATTTTACTTCTGTGTTTTCAAGAGGAAAAAAGTAAAGTTTTCAATGTTCTTCAGGAAGAAAAAAATGTATTAATCTGACAAGTTACAAAGGTTTTTTCACTCTTAATTCTCATAATAACCTACTTATTAGAATTACTCTTTCTATGAGATTTATAACTAGCATAAAGTTACTGCTACTGTAGTAAGATAATATGCTTGAACTTTCTATTTCTTTACAAAGTTTGATTTATTTGAAATTATACAGTAACTATTACGAATGGTGTTACAAATATTTTAGAGAAAAATGCACTGAATTATGTAAAACATGCATTTCCACACCTTTGCAGCCTAACAAAAAATATATCTTTAATCTATTATACAGATGTTTTATTCATCTTTTCAAAATATTTAATTTAATATGATTTCAATGTATTTTCAGACTATCATTAGAAATACATTTATTTAGGAAATTAGTTTATTTGTTAATGATATAGTATGATACATAACAAAGTCCAGGTAAGGATTTTTTCAGAAATTCATGAATTTAGTACCACTCAAAATGGGGACTGGAAACTTGTCTTGAAGCAAACAAACTCACATATATTAATTGTCATTGAACACTCTGTGAAGAGAATACAAAATATTACTGTCATGAGATTATTGTTATCTATCAGATGAGCCCTCAAAATATTATTTAAATGACAAATGTGTATTTCCCTCTTTATATTTTTTTTGTGTGTGGTTGCCAATGTATGTATTTTTTGTTTATTTTTGTTATATTTTTTCCATTATCATTTATCCCCCTATAACCTCTTTGACTTCCACCCAACCCTCTTCCTGTCCCCCTCAATCATCACACTCTTGTCCATGTCCATTGAGTCCTTTTTCTTTTTTGTTGGATTCCTCCACTCCCTAATTCTTCTCCCCACCCCTGCAGAACTATCAGCCTACTCTCTGTTTATGAGTCTCTCTCTATTTTGCTTGTTAATTTAGTTTGTTCATTAGATTCCACATAGGGGTGAAATCATTTGTCGTTTTCTGACTGGCTTATTGTACTTAGCATAATGTTCTCCAGATCCATTCACGCTGTCACAAATGGTAGAGTTTTCTTCTTTTTTACAGCTGACTAGTATTCCATTTCGTAAATGTCCCGTAGTTGTCTCATCCACTCATCTACTGATGGAAACTTGGGCTGCTTCCAAATCTTGGCAATTGTAAATAATGCTGCAATGAACGTAGGGGTGCATATATTCTTTCAAATTAGTGTTTCAGGTGTCTTCAGATGATTCCAATTTTTTTAATGTCTTAATTTTCTTTAGTTTTACTAAAATTAGGTGACTTCATTAAGTAAAGTACACTCAGTTCAAAACAAATGTGTTTTTGGAAACTAAATAGGTTTGGCTGCCTTAGAAACCTCTTTCTCATCATTCATTTGAATCAGACTCGGACAATATTAAAGAAAAATTTGGAAACATCCTTTGCCTTTTGTTCTAAATTAATTTTTTTACAGAGAGTATTTCTATAAATACTTAAATGGCTCACAGAACTTTGTGAATAGCCCTGGCATTTAACTTTGCTAGTTACCAATTTAGTCAGACAAATGATTTTCAAATTAATATTTTATATAATTTTACATGTAATACCTTATATTGATGGAAATATTTCTGCTCATAATCTTTCAACTCTTGAGTAACTATGATAATAAATTATAAATATGAACTAAATGTGTCTGAGCAATTGTTTATTGAAATTAAGTCCTAAAATGTTACCCAGAATATGGGGGGGGGAATGTCATGTGATGCCTGAGGTTGGAATGCACACTGACAGGGTTTATGCTTAGGAGTTTTTAATCACTCCTGATCTGGAATTGCTTTTTGGTCTCCTACCTCTCATGTTTGCTGTAGCAGTGTCTACTACTAAAAAAAGAATGTTGAAATAGGCAAGATGTTCTTTTTCATGAGGATTTGTATTGAAAAGAATATCTCTAACCATTTTAAAGATCAATGTAAGTATATATGAAAACAACATACTTTAAAAGTAGAAGTATGTTCTAGCCAACTATCTTGTAGTATTCTATTATTATTACTCCTTTAAAAACAGTGCACATGTACACATTTGTCTAGTGATAGTTTCATGACATGCAATTCTAATATGTCTAATTTTCTAGTGTCTTTCTGTAGTCACTGGGCATTACATATTCCATTTTGTTACCTATTTGGGTTGAGTTGAATGAATATAATACAGGGTAGTGAAATGGGTAGGGTTTTAGGCTTGACAGACAAGAGTCTGAGCTTTTGACCAGATTCTGTTCACTGCCTTTTAACTTTAATCAAGTTATCATAGGTTCTTCAATTATTTGTCTACAGAATGTGAAAAGTAGGCTAAACGATTTCTAAGGCATTTTTTCCAACTTTGGAATTCTTTAGTTTATTACTAATTCTTCACTCCATTGGTCAAATGATTGGAGTGTTTGTCACAAGACTTTACAGCTCCTTCAGGTATTGGTAAACTGATGAAATCTAAGGCAAGGATGTTGGAAACAACAATAAAATGACATATATTCTGTAATAGTTCTATTTAAAAACATAAAAGATTATATTGTAGCTTCCTTTTTTAAGTTCTGATAAATGGGTATGCCCTCTTTACAGGTTAAAAAAATAATTCATGATGATGCCACATGTTCTCCTTTACTAGAATTATACTCATTTCCATCTAACAGTTCCTTTGATGGAATAGAGACATTATGGCATACTGGAATGCACTCTGCCAGGAAACTATTGATTACTCTAGGCCTCACTTTCCCCATTTACTAAAATGAAGGGATCTGATTGGATGATTTCATGACTTCAAGATTCTCAACTATGTTCGTTAGAATCCTTTACAAATAGTAAATGATCACAGAATTAAACATAAACTGAATAAGGTTGTATGTGTACAAAATAAACTAATGAACTCAAAGGGGAAAAACAATTATGTGACAAATACTAGGCAAACTCTACATGGAGTTTGGCACCAAAGGGGAAAATAGTTGACTGATTTTTTTTTTTGATGCTTTCACATTGACACAGCCTAAGTCACACTATACTAATTTCCATTTGAAAATATTATTTGTAGTTAGTTTTTAAGTTGTGATTAAAAATGAAAGCTACATTATTTGGACTATCAAGTGAAATATTTCAAACTGAGTTTTGTGATATTAAAGTATTTATGGAATTAATTTTTATTTGGCCTTTTATTCAACCGTATTTTATAATAAATTTGCCTGAGTTCATTGGAATGTTCCATCCATAGAAACATTTAGGTTGACTTGTAATTACCTGAACAATTTAAAAAACAGAGGAATATTTTTTAGTGTGTTTTCAAAAAGTATGATTCACAAACTGTGCCAGACTCTTGTATGGGAAGACAAATCGATGTTGTTAGGAGATGCTGCTAGTACATTCAGTTTGTTTACTTTGGCTTCTATGTCCGCCTGCTTTTTTAGAAAACTTGCTTGGAGTCAGACTGTAGCAGCCCTCCTTTCTGTCTTTTCATAATTGATCAGGGGATGACTGCCTTCCCTGAGGGTTAAGACGTGGCAACTTTTTCTGTTTGCTCAGCATCTCAATGCAGTAGTTCAAACATTGTTCACACCAGCTGGCAGTGTAATGCCATATGCACATCTTGTCAAAGCAACTGTTGCCATGGTTACTAGGAACTCTCTTAAAAACCAGATCATTGATTCCAAATCAAAACTGTACTTTTTTTTAGGTTAAAATCTAAATTATTCTAGAAGAAATTTGATCTAAAATGTTTTCCCCATCTTGAAAACTATACCAAGTATTTTAAAACAGAGAACAACAAAACAAAACAGCGATGCATTTTAGTTTTATGTGTTGAAAAATTTCATCACTATTGTTCATTGAACTCAGTTGAAAGAAAAATATGTTTGTACAGTTGAGGCTCTTAAAAAGTTTTTTAAATTAGTTTATACTGTTATCTTTAAAACATCACAATATGTGTTTTATTTTATTTTCTTTTATTTTGTTTTGTTTTATTTTTGTTATAACACTAGTTTTTATATAAGTATATATAGTACTGCAAATTGCTAATCTACCTCTCCTCTGGTAAATTAAATGCTTACATTAATTTCTTATGTTCAGCTTTATTTTCCTGAGTAGGAGGGAAACCATAAACATAAATGAAAACACCTATTTTGATTGGTATTCGGTCACACATAGAAACAAACCTGATTGGTTGAGTGGTAATTTCTTTGTTCTCTGATTTTGCTAAGAATGCAAATGAAAACCACTCACTTTTATTTGGCATTAAAACTTCACTTTATTTTGTCAAAGGAGAGGTTTCCCCCTTGAATTGTAAGTACAAAAAACTGTTTTAAATCTTTAGTGACAATCCTATTAATTCATTTTCAAGATAATCTGATGTTGATTTGTCAAATTTAATTACAGCTTCTGGTAACACTTGAAGTTTACTGCTTTTGCTTCAAAATTATAATATGAAAATGCAAATTGAATAATAATTTAAAAGGGAGTGGGCCTTTTAGTTGAACACTCAAAGACAAGTTCCTTGTGGAAATGAGGTTATTGATGTAGTTTGTGACTCTTTCCTTTGCAAGAACTTTAAACAAATTAACTTTATTTCTTGCCGGGTAGCAGCCATCTCAATGACTTTAAATAAAGTTATATATATGTGTTATGTACATTTTTTCACATAAGAAGAAAAAGATTATTTAATGTTTTTCTCGAGCGAGGAGAGTAGAGTGGGGTTCTTATACACTGAAGACTATTACTATTATTAATCATTAATTTACCTTTAACAAAATATATAGAAGTTCCTCCCTTTTTACTTCTAGGCTCTCCAAGCAGCAAGACAACTTCTCTTACAACAGCAAACAAGTGGATTGAAATCTCCTAAGAGCAGTGATAAGCAGAGGCCACTCCAGGTAGGTAAAATATTCCTGTCCTTAGGGTCATATTTTAAAACATGTTTATAATATGAACAGAAATGCAGGCCCAGTTGTACACATACAGAAAATTATTATATTTGCATATGTAGAAAATTTTAATTAGAAAAGAGAAGCCACTCTATCTTCTTGATAGAGAAAGGAATAATTTTCTATTAGCATAGATTTCAAAAGTTTACAAGGTCACTTATTGCAAAAAGTATGTAGGAACTGCATTTGGTATATGTAAATGTAAAAAATTTTGTATAAACTCCTTTCTGGGATTTTAATGGAATTTTATTCACAAAAAGGTAAAGTGTGAAATTTCGTTCTTAAAAGAAAATCATAGTAAAATGGTTTAGGAGGAAACAAAACAGTCTCAGACAACCCTTCAACAATTGTATCTAGTGATAAATGCAGAACACTTCCAAGGTTGCCAGAAAAACTGAATTTGCCAAGGAGTTATTGATATTGTTACAGTTATAAAAATACATTCTGGAGTTTGCTGTACCTACTATGTTCATCTTATGAAGCTAATAATATGTATGTATTTCAAAGTAATGTTTTATTATATAATATAACCATTGTTTTCTATATTCTTAACAGAAATACATAGGACATTGTTTCTAGGAAATAAACACGTTTTTAGGTTACATTTAAAAAATATTTGCAAGGTATCTGAAGTTGCATAAAATATCTTTCAAAATGGTCATCAGCTCTGTTGAAAGATAAGCAAGTTTTCAAAAAATGTAAACATTTGCTTTAACAAATCTGTCTTGAAAAATTTTTAGGCCTAGCTGTCTCTTTTCATTTTTTGGTTTACTCCCAGATGTTAGTAACTAAGTATTGCACAATGGACTTCTGAAGCTTAGTTTCTATGACAGAGAATTACAGGCTACTGAGGTACACACAATCCAGGAACTACTTATTAGTTAAAAACTGGATTAAATTTATGTCCCTAGACAGATTTAAGGTTAGAATATATATTCTTGGGAACAAACCCCAAGGGGGATAAGACATATGTTTTAACAGGGTAAAATACAGATGTCTGCCATGATTTCTAATGAGTTAGGTTAAATCAGCCTGAGTTTAAGATCCATCTTAATGAAAAATAAATAAATAAATAAATAAATATCACATTCTTTTGTTTTAACTAATCAGTAATTCTGTAGTGAGGCATTTTCCTCCTCATCATTTCCTCAAGTAATAACGGTGATTGGAGCACTTCCACTGAGTTATCTGATTCCATGAGAGCCTCTCCATACATTTACATGACAGAAGAAAAATTGCAAAGAAGTCACAGATGATAGCAAATGCAATGTTTATCTTCACTGTGGTTTCAAACTACGAATTTTGCTTTCTTGCTGGTATAAAAAGGAGGTTTAGATGCTGGCAAGCATATGCCAAAAGTCGGAAAGAGTGTATTATTTTGAATATCTGAAAAAGACTATATATTCTCCTAATTCTATTTTATTATGTCTCCTGACAAATTAGACCAAATAGTTCTAACTTCCTCTCCAAAGTTAAGTCCACTAGAAGTTTCTTTATTGATGGCTACCACGATATCTCTAGGAAAATATGCTTGGGTTTAAGTTTTTCTATTTTCTCTTTTTGTTATATTAGAAGGCAAAATTTGATACTTTGTTTAACCAAAACCTGCATAATTTTTGTGGAAAACACACACACACAATAATATGGGAGTAGTAAGGACTCCAAAGTGAGAAATTGTTGTTCATGTACCAAATGTTGTATAAATAAAATTTTGTGTGTAAATCCTCAATTTTGTTATCTTTATCATAAAATGGTGATTTAAAGTTTATAAATACCTTTTAACAATTTTAGTTGCTATTACTATAGTTTATTGTGTCACATTTAGTGTTTTGTGATTCATATTAACATAAATTTATATACATTGTATAGATTATAAAACTCTAGCATTTTATTCTTATTGTATAATTATAATGGGATCTCATACCAAAATATCATAAGAATGAAAAATTGGTTTCTAAGGAGAATTTAGAATAATGAGTGAAGATGTATTTGTTCACCAAAATATATACCACAGTTAGTATAATGTGATTCTACATTTTTTGTATTTTGTAGTACTTGATAAGTTTAGCAACTGGAAACATGCTGGGATTGTATTAAAAATCTAATAAAAACCTAGTAGCATTTTATACTAGCTTGCACATGTTGTCAATGGACAATATTCAGTAATACTTATTTTTTGCCTCTGCAAATACAATTTAATGTGAGTGGCACTACTTGCCACTTATGTTAAAGAAGAGGGTAGAATATTTTCACTAAAATTATAACTATTTCATATGAAATTAAAACTTTAAAACTTTTATGATTCTCTCAGTCTAGTTCTTTTTTCTACTTAACAAAGAGTTTAACCAATTTTTCATAATAAAGTTGTTGTAGATTATCTTTTAGAATTAAAAGATATAACTGAAGGCATTTAGTGTTAATAATAGATCATGTTAATGATAGATTTATCAGGCATAATATATTGTTAGAGGACCAAAAGAAATATATGTTTTTAATTTTAATATATAAATTTGATGGAGAACTGTTTCATATAGCTTAAAGGAAAATACAGATTTTAGAAAAATGTTTTGATGGCTCAAATCACAAGAACAATATTTGTTACTTATACTCAACTGAATTTCTTTCAAATGTTGAAAAGTGGTGGACAAATTTGAAGTGTGACATGGTCATGGTAGAGAGTCTTTCTAGCAGAATAGTATTTGTCTATTATTTTTTCATTACATTTTTTTCATGTTTTTGTACTAAAGATGGCACAGATAGTAGCATAGTTAATCCAAAATGGAAAGAAAAGATCAGATTTAACAAGCTTAAATACCTATTATAGTAGTGATTTCACTTTCATGTATAATGTCTGAATAAATATATTTGAAACATATTTTCATATGTATTCATTACCTGAAACACCGATTAATTAGGGACAATTAGTAAATATATTTATTAATGACATATTGATGAATAATATATATTGTGATGCAAATAGGAGCTGATATTAACCTGTGACCAGATATTTCTTTTTATACAGTCTTATTATGTGTCCCAGAATAACAAACCCTAATAATAAGGGCTGAAGATGGCCTCTCACCTTAATTTGTTTATTTATCTATATCTACTCCTAGCACTTCCTAGATTTCATATACCCATAGTGGTCCATAATGAGGAAAGTTAGCCAAAGAGAATAGGTAATGATTTTAATCTCATGAGACTAACTTCCAGATTAAAAAGGGTAAATTCACACATACATGTTCACAAACACACATACATTTGTTTCTTTTGCATTTTATTGAATTTATGGGGGGTGACACTTGTTAACAAAATTATACAGGTTTCAGATGCACAATTCTAGAACACATCATCAGTACACTGTGTTGTGTGTTCACCACCCTAAGTCTAGACTTCGTCCATCACCATTTATTCCCCCTACGCACACACATTTTATATTCACACATGCACACTTCCATAATCTGTAATTTAAACATATGTTGTAAAATACATTATCCATTTTCTAGCCTATGACAGATCTACTTAATTTAGTTTAGGTATGAAATTGGTCGCATTATTGTTCTTGTTACATTTACAGCCATGAGACAGACTTGTGGTTCTTCAACAGCTGTGCAGAGCAGAGACGTAAATTTAAGGTAAATGCCATCGCTTTGCTATCTTAGATGAATATTAGTGTATAGCATTGTAATCATTTCCTTCATTGTAGGTTAATATTTAACATAAGGTTATTTTTTCCAATAGGTAATTAATATTATTTTAAAATTAATTCTGTTAATTAGTTCAAGAATGGAGTAGTAAAAAGCAAAAGTGAATTAAACCTAGGGGTCTTATTCTGACTCTGCCACAAACTAGTCATATAAACTTGAAGAAGTCATTCAACATTTCCAAAATATAGACATTGGGCTAACCGATAAACAAAATATAATATTCTCTGGTAAAAGATTTATTTCATTTTTAAGTGATGTGCATCTTAATTTTTCAAGAATAGCTGTACTTTGTTCGATATTAGCTAATGAGTTAAGGATTATTTTTATTTATTTGTTTTCACTTACAAAAAACTTTAAAAACATATCATAGCCAAAAATAATGCTTTGGAATCAAGGAATTAAATTATATGTGTATGGAAACCATTGTGCAAGTATCACTTTGCATCACATCTAAGGAAAGTTTGTTTTGTTTAATGCCTTGAAATAATTTTATAAATTGCTTTTAGGAAAATTCTAAGTTAACCAAGAAATTATTTTATATATGTATTTACTGTAATAATCTACAACAAAAGGTTGTGATATAATTCTTCATTCCAAAAGGTTAAATAAACATCAGTAGACAACTGAGACTTCTGCTGTAAACTATTTAATGTTTCTAAATTTCATATTCTAGGGGAAGAAAAAAACAATAAAGTATAAAATATATAGGTAAAGAAAAGAAATACCTCTCTGGGATATAAAGTTGGGCATTGATAAATATGTTTTAGGAAATTATCAAAATCCATTTATATAGTAGTAAAGGATGAATTTGAATATTTCCTTTTCCACATTGATTTCTGATTTCTAGTACAGAAGAATTAGAGAGAAGCCAGAACATATTTTGTTTCAAATACAGAAAGTAACATAACTGAAAAATTTGTGATATGGGTTTGAGTAGATTCAGAAACTAAGATAGGGTTTTTTAAAGGTGATTTTTGTTATTTAAATTTTCTCTATCAAAAAAAATAAGCAGTTAATCTAATACACAGTTTTCGTATCATAAATTTAAAAACAGTTTAATTTAAAATCTATGAACAAGGATAGACTATGTCTTATGTCTGGTCCTGATGTCCCATTCCCATAAAGAACATTTCTTAAAAGGCAGCATGAAATAAACAATTTCATAAGAATGTGATGGAATAAAGTCTATCTTAAAAATATTATGATTTTGCCACCTGCTCAAGAATGATACCCTGTGGAGTCAGGGTCTAGGTTATCCAGTCTATCATTGCAAAGTCTGCTTGTGTGACAAACTTGCATATGATCTACTCACAGATGTATGACAAAGAACATATGTTTTTGGTCCGAAGTTTACCTTTGCTCTTAATTATAGGTTTAGGTGAAATAACTTGATTTCTTGGGGCCTGTTTTCAATGTCAAAGGTGGGAATAAGGGTTCCTACCTTGCAAGATTGTTGTGAAGACTAAAAAGAGTACAGCAAAAAGTAACTAGCATAAATCCTTGATCTTATGAATTAGTAATTTCCATTGGGATCACTTCCAGTAAATTGATACTGAATCTAAAGTTATGATGAATACTCTATAGTATGGTTCTTTTTATTTGACTATACTTTTCACCATTTGCTACTCAATATAATATGAAGTGTCCCTAATTTTAAAGAAAGCAACAGTGAGTGTTTTAGATTCTACTACAGTATCTTCCCCTTCCAGCTGGGGAAGGTCCTTACAGCATGTATAATTCACACTCACCTATCATAAACTTATATTTTAATGTTTGTTTTTTCTACTAGACTGTGAACCCTATGACAGCAGGGACCATGAATGTCCTAATTAATCCTCACCTAAGGATATGTTTATTGCTTTTTAGAGAAAGAGGAAGGGGGTGGGAGAGAGAGAGAAAGAGAGAAACATTAATGTGAGAAAGAAACATCAATTAGTTATCTCCCATGCACCCAGGATCAAACCCACAACCTTGGCATGTGCCTTGACTGGGAATCAAACCAGCAACCACTTTGGTGTGTGGGATGACACTCCAAACAACTGAGCCACCTGCCCAAGGCTGCCCTACTTATTTTTAGTGCTTAAAACAGTAGTTGGTAAATAATGGAGTTTAATAAAAACTCATTGATGCAATGAATGAGGAGGAGATTATGCTGAGAGAAGAGTGAGAAAGGCTTGAGAATAAAAGCACTTTCATTTAAAGTACATTGAGTATTAATCATGTGTAATAACCTCATGGACTTATGACTTAATTGAGGAGATAGTAAGGCATGTACACAAATGTCAGGTGACAGTGGTTGTGCTATAGGAATGGAGAAGGTAGAAAGTGCGATAAGCATTAGAAAAAAAAGTATCTATTCAGGCCCAAATGATAAGGGAAGGCTTTGTGGAGAGGTAGCATCTCTGTTGGGTTTAAAGGAAGGCTATTTGGTAGAGAAAGTAAAGGACACTTTTTAATGGAAAATCTTTCAAAATATATCAAAGATGCAGAGATAAGAATAGTGAGGTCTGGATAGGCAAAAGTAAGAAGTTTGTTTTGGCTATCATAGAGATGTCATACTAAAAGAATAATGAATGGGTTGGAGGGCTAGAAATACAAATCAACAACTGTATAGAGCCTGAAATACCACGCTAATGAGTTTGCACTTTATGGTTTAGGTAGCAGGGGTTATTAATGTTTTTTCATAAAGAAGTGATAAGATCAAATCAGTGTTTTCTAAAGATCTACGTAACCATGGTGCATTCAGAGGATATTTTGGGGGACGTGAGTTGTGAGGCAACTGGAATGGGGTTAATTTTTAAAAATTACTGAGTTAAGCATGTGATGAATTGAACTTTGAGGTAATGCCAAGAAAAGTAAATTGAAACAGCAAACTTTTAGAAAATTAGAGCTTAACAGAGAGGTCAGCACTGGAGACAAATATTTGTGAAATAATCCATAAGTGATAGGTGAATCTATAGGAATGGAGATTTCTGAAAAAGATAATTTACAAAGTGGAGCTCAGGAATATTCACATTTTTTACAGCAAGAAGAAAAAGAAGTAGAAGAAAAACAAAGAGTGGAAATGAAGAATTAAAGTAGTGTTTATTTTATCAAGGAAGGTCAAGGAAAGGGAGAGTTTTTAAAAGATGGAACTTGGCCCTGGCTGGTGTGTCTCAGTGGATTGAGTACTGGCCTGAGAATCAAAGGGTTACTGGTTCAATTCCCTGTCAGGGCACCTGCATGGGTTGCGGGCCATGTCTCCAGTAGGGGGCACATGAGAGGCAATCACACATTGATGTTTCTCTCCTCTCTCTCCTTCCCCCTCTCTTTAAAAATAAATAAATAAAATCTTTTAAAAAATAAATAAATGATGGAACTTGTATACCATATCAATATCCACGAGGATGAGCATTTTCATGCATGCAATGTTGAGTTGCAACTTTGAGATTTTTAATCCCCCTCTTTCTTTACCATTTTCCAGTAACTCTTAGGATCAGCAATACTAAAGTGATAATGATAAATGGGAAAAAATCTTACTTTAACATCAATGTTAAGTACAAAAATGAGAATTAATAGAGGCAAATGTACTTTTTGCTTCTCAGATTGTTATGTCTCCAATTATATAAATAACCGTATATTGCATATGTAATAAAGAGTTTCCATAATTAAATATGATAGAAATCTGCTTTCTAGATCAAATTTTCTTTTCTTAGCTATCCAAGCACTTCCTTCTTTCTGTAATCCGTTAGAATTTTAAGTGTATGTTTCTCTACCTTGACTTCTCTACCTTAACTAAAGTAAGAGGAAGAAAAAAATACACATTAATATTGGTAAGGGAGCTCTCCATAGGATCTAAGACTTAGGCTGTGAATTTTATCTTAAGATGTTTGCAGGTGTACAAGCTATATTGAATGACAAAGTGAAGAACAGTGTCAGTATGTGATTAAAGACAAAAAGTGAAATTATTTTGAAATTCAATTACATTTAAGATTCATTTTGTTATCTCTGTGGAGTCTATTCATATCTTTCTATCATCCTGAATTCTACATTTTTATTTGGTTTTCTTAAAATTTCTCTGCTAACTTAACATTTCTACTACATTCTTCTTCCTTTATCATTCAGTTCTTTTATCATGTAATCTTGTGCATTTTAACTAATTACTATGCCTTCACTCCCATATTGAGAAAAGAGTAACTTTATTTTTTTCCTTTTTATTGAATTTATTGGGGTAACATTGGTGCATAATTCTATAACACATCATCTGTACACTGTATTTGTGTTCACCACCCCAAGTCAAGTCCTGTAATTATTTAATTCTCTCTTGAACCTAAAAGATGTTTTAACATATTATTTTACTAATAAAGTAGTAAAACTGTGTTACTTCTTATAATCCAGTATTCAATATTGTTTTTGTCTTGCCCCAAGAGTAGTTTCCTTTGTGCTATTTTAACTTGTAATTTTAGTATGAAAGCAACACTACTCTTGAGTATCTCAACAGTTAGAAGCTCTCTTGTTATTGATGACATTTATAGGTAGCTCTGTTAAAGGTACCATCAGAATGGTTTCGTCATTTCTTAAATCCTTTTGTCATATTTTTCTAGAGCACTCATTAAGAAATGAATATTCAAACTAGAAGTGGCAGAGTTGATTGTATTAAAAGGCCAGTTTTTCTAAGCAGGCCTTTGGTTGTGCTGATTATGATTATTTTAATAATGCTGAATTTGGAAGCATGGCATTTGAAATGATTAAACAAAAGTATAATAAATTTGTCTTTCAAAATTATTTTATTCCTCCTACCTTAATATGAAAATCATATACATTTATTAGAAGAATTAAGCATTATTTTAAGTTAAATTATACCCAGGAACTAAGTTATTTTTTCCAAAGGCAGTTAGAAAATGTTAATAAATTGTTACAGTAGAGTACATTTTTTTAAGATGAAAATTATGTTCTCTGATTAGATGAGGAAGAAACCACTCATGAGAACAAATTATAGTAAACTCTTGACATTTGCAAGTTATACATCCTGAGATCTTCATGAACCCTCAAATTCAAGAAATGCCCAGTTCAAACGTATAGAATGGTCCTTATTCTGAATCAAGCTACCATTGTTTGTAACACAAAGCTAACGACTTTCCAGCTTTCAGTAAAATTTACCTCATGATCAATGTCACTTTAAAAATGAAGCAATTGTTTTTACATTCCTTCTTTCTTTCATAGGTGAGAATAGGTAAAGAACAGAAAAGGTGCATTCATGAACGAAGAATGCATAGGAGTGGATGAGTTAGTCTATATGTGTGAGAAGCCAGCAGTCTACAGATTAGATCACCTTGATTCAGTTTCATGACTTGGCAAATCACAGAAGTGTAATGTTTTGGGACTTGGGGTTCTTCAAAAATAATCAGACCAGTTCTTTAAATCTGTGAATTTTAAAGGTCTACTCTACTAGACCTTGCAATCTAATATCTGTGAAGAAAATCCAAAATGAGCAAACAAGTTTCCCCTACTTTGCTTGCTGATATTTTATATGAAGAAATGACAGAGGTACTTAATATTATTATTAATATTTTTCCTTCTTAGTTGTAAATCTCCAATGACATCAATTGATTACCTGGAGTGCTCCTTAAAAGTAAAAGTTACCTAACATGTTTTTTAAGGGCATGGGGAAAACAGTGTGTCAAATATGAAGAAACCTCACAGAAGTTCATTAATGAGTAGAAACTTTATTTGAATGATCTTTGATTGGTGACTGATTATTCCAGACATTATGAACTTGGTATTTTACCCCACAAGTTACAGAACCACTATTTAGATTCAGTTCACAGTTCTTGAAGCACTTGAATCACATCCAGCTTGGCCAAAAGTATTTGGTGGTTATTTTTCTTTAAGTTTTTGTTGTTTGATCATGCTGATTTTTATAGTTTTATTAGAGTATAGATATAGAACCTTAGTACCTAGTAGTTAAGCATTCTGTTAACACAAAATCGAAAGAAAATTTATTTGCACAGTATAAAAATTCTTATACTTCTAATGCTTACACTTGCATTGTTATAAAAACTGCCATCTTAATATCTTCTAGTGCTAATTCTACTGAACATTCTCGAGTGACAAACCAATAAACAGATTTAACATTATGATGTGGCAACATGAAGAAAATCTGTTGTCTCACAGAAAAACTGTAGTAAATTATTCAATAGGATATCTTTGTAAAAACAAACTAAAAAGCCCCACAAAGAATGAAATCATTCTGTCTATATTCCACCTTCTTCCAATAGAAAGGAGCATTTGGTAGACAATTAAAACATTAATTAATGATTAATTGATGAATAAAGTTTTAGTTTCTCAAAAACTTGAGCATCCAGTTTTCACTTTATTCTGGGAAAATTTATTTCCCTTAATCAATAACCATCACCATTGCCCTACATAGTCTTAGAGTTCATTTAGGCCAATAGTTTTCAATTCTAAGATATTACTTGAAAATCTTTTTTTTTAATGGAGACTATTAGGTCCACCCCAGACCATTGAGTTAAAATTACTGGGTATAAGACCTTGAAAAATCAAAATATTTTAAACTCTCCAGGAGATTCTAATGTAGCTTGTCCACAAAGTATTATGCAGGAACCCTGAACTACACTTTTACAACAGGAAAATGGCTCCCTGTAGTAAAAATTACTGAATCTGAATTCTCTTATTAATACACTGTGTAATTTTCTCTCTCGGGTACTCAGTTTTCCAACCAATACAACGAAGAACTAGTGATGCCTCAGGTTCCATCCAGATTCAATACTCTTTGAATCTCACTGCTGTGTTTTGTTTTGTTTGTTGTTTGTTTGTTGGGGATGGCTGGATTGGGGTACAGTGGTGGGGGGGAAATGGAGACAACTGTATTTGAACAGTAAAAAAAGTTTAAAAACATACTGTATTTTTTGGATTATAAGATACACTTTTTCCCCAAAATTTGGGAGGAAAGGGGGGGTGTCTTAGAGTCTGAATGTAGCTTACCTGGCTCTCTGGGGGTGGGGAGGTGTCAGTGGAGTGGGGTCACAGGAGGCAGGAGCAGGACAACATTTTTTGCTTCAAATTTTTTTTTTCTATTTTCCTCCTCTAAAACTTAGGTTTGTCTTATGGTCTGGTGCATCATATAGTCCAAAAAATACGGTAATCTGAACTAGTTTCTTAAAATGTCTCTCTCTGTTCATTCTTTCTAAGATCATTTGAAAAAAATATTGTCAGTATTTTACTTTTACTATCATTATTTCTCATATAATAGTATCAGTAATGCACTCATTCCCTTTTCATCTTTGATTTTTTAAAAATAATATCTGCTTTCTAAAGATCTCAGTGTATGTCTATTATGCTGAATTGGTTTCTCTTTAGGTATTAGAAACCTTAAGGCGGAGAAAAAACCTCATCGTCTTGTCCTGACTGATGTGGCTTAATTTGTTGAGCATCATCCTTTAACCCAAAGGTTGTGGGTTTGATTCCTGGGTAGGGCACATGCCTAGGTTATGGGTTCAACCCCAGGTCTGGGCACATGTCATCCCTGGTCTGGTTGCCTCAATGTTTCTCACATCAATGTTTCTCTCTCTCCCTTCATCTCTCTCTAAAATACCCTTGAGTAAGGTTAAAAAAAAAAAAAACCAAAACCTCATTGTCTTCAAAGATGAGGTTTTGGGCAGATTTTAAATTTCCATTATCAACTTTCCGTGTAGTCTACTCTGATACTATCCTGCTATACACATACAATGTAGAATAAATTATTCCTTTTTACATATTATTTCTATGTTTTATACATACTTCTGTTTTTATATGTATCACAGTTAATTATAATTACTATAACTTCATTGAAGGCTGGGACTCTGTGTTATTCACCTTCATATTTCCATTTTCTAGCACATAGAAGGTTTTGCATAAATGTGTGGAGCCCACAGATCATTGCTTCTCTACAATCCTACCAAGTTCCTCTTTTCCCTTAGGCTCCAGATGTGTTTTATCAGTCACCTCCTTTTGCATCTTAATCTAGATTAGCGTCTTTCATACTGAAACTATTTATCTTTTTCCATCATTAATCAATGTTTTCACCAATTTTTCCTAAGCCTATTCTACAGCCTCCAGCTGTAAACCTTTCTAATCTGATTGAGTCATATTTCTCTGACCTAATGTGAACATTGCCCTGTTCTTTAACCTCTCAGCACAACACAAAAGGCTATAGGCCATCATACATCTAATATATTATAACCATGATTTAATCCTTACTGCTTTCTAAGCATGCTGTTTATTCATTCATTCACACATATTTATAGATTGTTTCTTCTATGGCAGGCACTTTGCAGGCCATTGTGAACTATAAGAACTTTGACACCGTCATGACTTGTAACTATTTCTCCATTTATTTATTTCTCCAAGTCATTCCCACCCTCTCTCCTTAATGAATTGCTAAACTCCTGTGCATACTTCAAGGCCCTACTTCCTAGAGTCTCTTCTAACTTTTCAATGAGAAATAATCTCTCATCTATATATATATTTCCATAGCCTGTATCATACTTTTATTTTATTTTCCTACATGTATTAGTTACAAAGATCGATTATACCATATAGTCTCAGACTATAAACCCTTGGAAGTCAGAAATTACATTCTATTCCTAACACAATGCTTGACTCGGCACATATTAGATACTAAGTAAATCTTTGCAAAATTGAAATGAATTATGCAAATTGAATTTCTACATTTTCACAATATGTCCAGTTTTTACTTCTCTTCAACTTGAAAAAACATGTATGAAGTTATGATACTTACTAGCTTTTCTGTTTTTTATAGAAAAGAAGTTATAATCAGACATTAATATCATTAGAAGGCATGATATTAGGGCACTCCCCCTCACATTACTAATATATCTTGTCTTTGCTCTAGTTAGGCAGTCTGTTTGTAAATATTACTTCAACAGATTCCTTTTCCTGGGTAGATAACATGTAATATAATTATTTAACAATAATAATTATTTTTTCTTCTTTTATATTTACCTAAATACTATCTTTCTGAATTCTATCTTCTGGCTTATTAATTTTATATATACATAAATATTTTGCTTATAATATATCCTTTACTCCCTATTTAGTCTGCTACTTTTGAACAAAATATACTGCTTTATTATTCTGTACTAGTCATGCTTCTAACCCCACTAAATATCAATGATACTTTTACTAAGGAACTGGAAGTAGAAGTCTGCTTAATAAAATGATCTAGAAGTGTACAGGATTACAAATGAAATGTGAGGGTTTCCCAAATATTATCAAGAGATTATGTTTTCTACATGATGTATGATTTTATGAGTTAATTATAGCTGTTGCTTTATCCACATGAATTTTTTATATTTCCACTAAAATACTACCTAAGTTTACTGTGGAGCTTATCCACTGCTCTGCTTAAGAATTTTTGTATAATTTTCCTGTGATAAGTAACCTGCCTACCCAGGAAGTCCAGATTTGGTTGGTATAGCCACTCAAGGATGCACAAGAGACAAACATTCCTTTCAGCCTCCTGCTTGTCCCCTATATAGTCTTTATGTTCATGGTCACAAGATGGCTGCTCTTTCTCCAGACATCATGTTCATGTTTCAGGCAGGAGAAAAAAGGAAGGCAAAACATCAATAAGTGCATATCGGCTGATGCTCCCCACTCTCCTCACCTTTAATAATAAGCTTGCCTCACACAGTGGCTTCCGTTTCAATCTCATGGACCTACATAGTATCACATGAACAATCATCACTTTAACTGACTGTGTGAAGCTGTTTGTGTCTAACCAGGCATTTTGCCCCTGAATAAAGTTTGGGTCAGTGTGTAGAGAAGAAGGGAAGAATGAATTTTGGGATAGGCAACTATCAGTGTCTGCCACTGATAGTTTACCATAGTTGTTATTACTCACACATGTGGCCCAGGGGATACGTGAAAAGATACTTTACAACATTAGGCACTTTAGTGACAAAATTTTGTTGTTTTTCATCTATTAGGAAAATTTAGAAATACATAAGCCTATTTATTAAGGTGAATAAATGTCAGTGGGTTTAGGGCTTTATTATAAGTTTTAGTATTTTTAATCATAACTAAAATGTTATTAAATACTTCATATACAGTCAGTATGCGATGAGGCACAATACAAACTTAACCCTGTAGAGGTGACTTTTCCCCTGCAAGAAGTCACTACTGAAGCTTGGCAGCACTGGTGAAGCACCCCACTGGAACACACATAGACAATGTAGCAAACACAGGAAAGTTTAAATAAGTTAATATATATATATAATTTCCAATGTAGAAGCAAGTGTTGTTTGAAGAATGGTGGGGAACATTTTTAACAAGTTAGTGCCAGGAAAAAAAAAAAGGTATTTGTCTATTAAAGATTAGATTCTAGCATTGCTGTAAAGCTTGTGAAAGTCCCAATTACCCTTCTACCTACAGAGAAGATAGAAGACATCTTCTGTAACTTTTTCTAAATTTCCTGCAGTTAACTGTATTATAAAGAGCTACACTAGAAAAATAGATACTTTGTGGGGCATTTAGAAGAAGTTTCAAAGAAATCGTCTAGCTCGCCTTCAAACTCCAGACCCATGGACATGTACTGAGTTCCTGATGGCATTCTAGATTTCAGCCACTTTGTACCACTTCATCATTTTATCCACACATAAGCCCCAGAATGATTACTGTCCCTTTTTTACCCTCCCTCCTTTCCTTCCTCCCTCCCTTGCTTTCTTCATCCTTTCCTTCCTTCCTTCCTTCCTTCCTTCCTTCCTTCCTTCCTTCCTTCCTTCCTTCCTTCCTTCCTTCCTTCTTTCATCCTTCCTTCCTTCAACTTTCTCTTCCTCCTATACTACAGTGTTGTGGCCCCATTTTTCCACCTCTTTTTTAAAGACTAGAACACTTAATCAATCTATTCAATATTGAGATAGATATATGTACAATAAAAAAGACTCAGGTAATATCTGGTTGGTGATTTCCAAGTCTTTGAACACACCAGAACTTGTTGAAAGCAATGTGCATTAAATATTCAGATTTCTCATGAAAAACTGATAAAAGGGTTAATTGATGCTAAGATGTATCTCACCATCACTAAAGGGTCAAAATAGCATTGAGTCACAATACTATTGTGTACAAATTATGTTAAAAGAAACATATGTTCTTGGACTGGTTGGTAATGAGGAATATTTATTAAGAACCAAATTAGAAATGATTACTTAAGCCATTGATGTAGTTATTTTTGGCATTCCCATTCAATAATTTCTAAAAGTGTTTGACTTAAGGGGCAATGGTTAAGTTCCCCTCTCACACCATTTTGCTTGCTATCTATTCAAGTAGTTATTTACTTAATCAAAAGAGAGTTTAGGAATAATGTAGAAATAAATCAAAAAGCCTACTCCAGGGGTGTCAAACTCATTTTCAGGTGGGCCATATCAGCCTCACAGTTGCCTTCAAAGGGCCAAACGTAATTGCAGCTCCTTAACAGTTAAGGAGTAGTTACATTTATACAGACCTAAAATTATTTCAGCCCTTTGAAGGCAACCACAAGGCTGATGTGAAAATGAGTTTGACACCCCTGGCCTACAGTATGGAATTTCACAAAACAAATGATTATCATGCTCCAGTGGGAAAATTACAAACAAAAACAAAAACAGCATTTAAAAACTGGCTCACGGTATTTCTGTGTATTAAATTTACATCCTCAGTCAATCACTAAATCAAGAAACATAACTAGTAGCCCCCTGTCTATGGGGCACTTTGCTGGGCAGATACCAGGTACCATGGGAGATGCAAAGACAGTCCTATCCTCAGGTAGTTGACAGTCTGGTTAGATAAAAATTCAGGGTAATAAACATTCTTCTAAGCCATTTTAAACAAAAGTCAGTGCTTTAAGGGGAAAAGTAACATTTAATGGATTTTTAGGGCATTCTATTGAATAAATTGGGTGGTTTTTTTCCTCTGTTTAGTGAATTAGCCATCATGTGTAGACTGAGAATAAGGTTTTCTTCATTCTTGTGCCTCCTGATGCTGTTTTGTAGTTCTATAAAAATTCATTCAGGTCTGAGTTCCAGAATCAAAATGGGATATTGAGGTGTGGAAAGTAGTCTAAGGATAACAAGTAATATGATAGATATGATTAAAGGAAAAATGGTAGAGCCTATCACAAAGTGGTTTACCCAGATTGAAAAGGAGAGAGAAAAAAGGTTGTTAATAATTTGCTCACATTAAAAAATCATAATGCCAAGTATAGCAGGCATTTATCTATGTATTACTAAGACTAAGGCAAAGACTAAGGCTAAATTCTCTTTTCCATAAGAAAAATTAGGGTACTTATTATAATCTGGAACATGTCAGTGAAGGTTGTGAGAGTTAATATTTTTATAAGAAATGTTTATAACTGTTGTTCTAAACTCTATTTTTATTTCACAGATAGCCTAATTTCAAGTGATAATTAAAGCAATGCATGCTTTAAAAATAATTCAAACAATACAGAAAAGTATGAACAATTGAAATTCACCTGAATTTCAATGTCCTAGTGATCCTGTTAACACACACACACAAGTACTTACCTGCATTTGTGTGTGCATTCATGTGGCATCATACGGGAGCCTAGAAATTAATGCCATTTCATATTTTATAGTTCTTTGAAACTGAAGATTCATTTGTATATCCATTCATTGGAGTACAGCTTAATTTAGGACCATAGAAAAGCACACATATGTTGTAATGGCCTGTTGGTGCATGGTTTATTCTTAATAATAAAGGTAAGAGGCCAGACTCTGCCATATATGGAAGAGGCTTTGGGTTCAAAGTCTGAGTCTGTCATTCACTAACTGTATAACCCTGGGGAGAACAGTTCACCTGGTTAGCTTCATTTTCTTTTTCTGTCATCCAGGAAGATTTGACTCCTTCTCTAGCTCTAAAAATGTATTATCCTGATGCTTTATTTTTAGCAAAAGTATTGGGGTGGCCAAAAAGTTAGGGTTTTTTTTTTTCAGTGTGGTGGCTCTAGTAGTGTTTAGTTGTGTTTAACTTCATTCAAAACAATTTTGTTTGTATTGTGACAGCTGTCATATCAGCATGCATTTAAAAATTTTTTAAATTGGTGAATTTTGTGCAGCCATTTTAATATTGAAGATGAAAGAACATATGCAACATTTTTGGTACATTATACTTCATTATTTTGAGAAAGGTAAAATGCAACTGAAACTCAAAAGAAGTTTTGTGCCGTATATGGAGAAGATGCTGTGACTGACTGAAAGTGTTAAAGGTGGTTTGCAAAGTTTCTTGTACTATTGATGTTTTGGCCAAATAATTCTTTGCTGTGGGGCTGTCTTATGCATTGGAAGATGTTTAACAGCACCCTTGGCCTCTACCCACTAGAAGCCAATAGCAGGAGATAGCCAACATATTCAAAATATCCAAATCAATTAAGTTATTGGTGAAAATGAAAAAAATGTGTTTTTTATTTTATAGAAAAAAATAAACAAACTTTTTGGCTAACCCAATATATACCTTTCAGTAGCTTCACATTTAGAAAACGTTGTCTTTCTTTACATGTTACATGTCAAAAAGCTTTTAACTTTGCTAATGAGTTAGTTTTGCCTTATTAGAAAAATGAGAAGAAACAATATTATTTTAAACTTTTGAAATTTGTGACTTGTTTATTGAGGTTAAAATATTCTGATGCTCAGAGAAAAAATAAAGTTTGTTGTTGGAAGATTATACAATGTGCATATTTATTACATACAAATGCAGTTTTCATTTTATTGTGTCCCACATGCCCCACAGCATACATGCAAACTTATCTGTTTGGAGTACTTTTCTGTTTCTGCGTACTCAATTATATATTTAAGGTTTATAATAAAGAAAAATAGAATAAGGAATATTTAGAATTATAATTATATAGAGTTTGCAACTATGAAAATTTCTTTTCTCACAATCCCTAAAACTTAGCTTTATTGCCTAAATTATATAGTGATAAAAATTATTTTTATACTCTTAGAGCAATCAGTCTTGGTAAAAATTTACAATACATTTATTTAAATAGAAAATAATTCTCTTTTTTATTTTAGTCACGTTCGAAGCAGCATGTTCTAGTACACTTGAATCTATGAGTTGAAATATTTCAGATTCTTTGATATGAAAAGAAAGTTTAACATATTCTATTATTAAAATATTTGCTTCTGTTTACTTATCATAATGGCTGTTTTTTATTCAAATCAACATCCATAAATTATGGGACAGAATACAGATCTGGGACAGAATACCTGGGCCACAACACTTACAGGTTATGAAAACTTGGGCAGATCATCTAACTCTCCTGAGCTTCAGTTTTCTCTTATGTGGTGAAAGTTGCTAAATAATACACATGAAAATGTAATAAAAATATAAATGGCAATAATTCTTTAGCATTTTTCTTGTATTTAATGAAAACACATAAAATATAATTTTGAATGACATACTGAACTAATAATTCATACATTTAAATGTTTGCATATTCAGAAGTCAACAGCATATAAACAAACAGGTTTTGTTTCTTGCTCCAGTTTATTACTGTGCATGCTCTCATTCATTTTTGGGGGAAATAAATAACATATTTAGAAAGCTCTAAATTCATTTCCCATCATAATGGGAAATTAGAGGAAGACAGTTTTGTTGACACATTACAACATTACTTGATAGTCCAGCAGTTGGAATCTAGCTGAGTGATTTAAATACATAAGGTAGAAGAATATGTAACAGTAATAAACTGAGTCCCTTTCTAATGGCACAAAGTATGAGTTTGAACACACATAAACCCAAGCTGGATCCTTTAAAACACTGGCCCCCATCCTTTTTGGCACCAGGGACCGGTTTTTCCACTAATGTGGTCGGGGTCGGGGGTCAGGAGGCGGAGCTGTGGCGAGCATCACTGGCTCTCGTTCTCCCCTCTCCTCCAGTAGCAGACAGTGTGAGGGAGGGCCTGGGGAAGGCAGGATGCTGAGCTCGAGGCTTGGTGCCTAACCTGCCACAGACCTATACCAGTCTGCGGGGGTTGGGAACCACTGCTTCAAAGATGGAAGTAAATTTCTGCTTGTAAAATTCAGATATATTTGTTAAAACACAAACAGAAACCAGTTTAGAAAAGATAATCCAAAGATGCCACTCTCATCCTATGCTGCAAACACACTCCAGATGATGTGCAGATTTTGGTTCACTCTCCAATAATCTGTTTATTATTGATTCTTGGTTATCTTTCTTTCTGAAGTTTTTTAGATATATCTGCTCTTAATCTTTTTCTGTGTAAATAAAATGTTACTTTAAAAAAAATAACTCCAGACAAAAATCAGTAAAAATCAGTAAAACCATGCAGCAATAACAGAGGAGGCCAAAAATGTAAGGGATAACATTAATATTATGCTTATGCCTCTAATTAATATTAGCCAAATAAATATTATGACATCTATGATACTTTACCAATATTTTAAAGTCAGGAAACATTTAAAAAATAAAATATCTTTAAAAAATAAGATGTTTGCAGTACTGTTTGGAACATACACATACTCATTGAGATTAGTGTGAAGAGATTTGTTCTGCAGCTGCTTCAAATTAAGAACAGGTGTGGAAGACAGATTATGCAAATACTCATATTAATGCAATTGTCAAATTGGTGTGTTTACCATTGTGCTTTTAAAGAGTAGACTGTACTCCTATTTTAAATGTAAATTAGCTTCATTCTTGAGAGCAGCTATTGGTAATGAAATTTGGTCTTGGCTTAGAAATGAATAATTTCCAATAGATAGTAACATAATTTTAAAATTTGTCATTTGCTTCAAGTAAACTCTTTCATATATAAAAATAGTAATTCTGTATTATTTTAGTAGGTAAATAGATAGATAGTTATGGTGGTTTTATGAATGTTTGGCTTAATTCTGGCACTGGGCTACTATTTTTTTATTGTGGTGTTTAGTGATTACTATTATAGCTTTTGATCTCCATGAATGTTTTCCAATTCAGAACTCAACTCAGCTTTCCACATTTATGGATCTACGCTCTCAGGAAATATATTCTTAGGAGAATTGAATTATATTAATTTTAATAATAAATTACCTCATGTAATATAGTTAACTTCAATTGTCTTTTAATATTAGAAACGTTTAAACTCAAACTTTGGTACTTAGAATTATGTTTTGTGAGTATAAAGCAGCCCTTTACTATTAGTTTATTCATGTATCTGTGTGAGGTGTTTTGCACTTACCCAAAGTCATGATACACATAGCTCTGCTCCCCCAAAAGGCTTTGTTTTAGTCACTACCTGGTCTCCTAGGCTCTAGTAATAAGTATTTATAGGTTATTTTATCTAAATGGGTGACTAGGTCAGTGAAAAGGAGGCTGATGATTCAACCAGAGATGTTAGCAAAGTCGCATTTCTCATGTTTCTTTTCTTCATTAATCCTTTTTTTCTCTAATAAAAGAAAAATCCTAAAGTATTTACAATTTTTCACTTGACTAGTATATTTTCAGTGCTTACTTTGTATAACTGGTAATGTGTTTATTTATGCTTTCCCATTTCAGAAAATTGCATTATCCAAGGTCATGTCACTGGTAGTTTAAGCTGGGATGTGAATTCAACTCAGTCTGATTCCAATTCCTGTACTTTAACTCTGCCATTAATCACTGACAGCATACAGTCTCTGTATGAGATATTCAAAATATCTCAAATTTTTCATTTTGGGGAAATAGGAAAAATGAAGGGGTATTAAAATGTGAATATTACCTTTTCTTGAATGCCTTCATTGTATGGAATACAGGTCAATTTGTAATTAAGGTAGAGCAGTGATTCTCAAGGGAAGGGATTGGGGAATGCATAGGGTCTCTCCTAGGGAGGGAGTCTCTATTATCACTACTGATAGAAGATTGTACTGGAGTGAAGCTGACTCCCTTTATTCCATTCTCTCCAATATCTCATTCCACCTGTTAGGAAGCACTGGTGAGAAGGCAATGGACTGAGTGTGAAGTTAGATATTTATCCAACAATGTGTGAAGTAATCTTTTGATATGAAAGAAAAAGTGAGTGGCGGTGCTTGATCTTTACTCGTAGATTTCTTGGCATCATGCATGTTTTCTTGTTGAATGGTAAGATTTTTGGTTGGAAAGAGTGCTGTTTTTAAATAATAGATCCTATTTTTTCAGGTTTCTTATCTCACATCACAGTCAAAAAGGGGAAGAGGTTGCTAGGGGAGTGAATAAATCCTAAGCAGTGATGCCAACAAGATAAGCTTCTGTGTATGCAGCTTACAGTCTCTGTTTCTCATTAAAGACTATATTATTTATATTTATTGGCAAGAAAAGGAGCTGCAACTGATATCAACAGCAGATAAAAAGTAGCTGATCCAAGAGCTACTGCTGCTTCCCCTGCAGGGATCAAAAAAGAGACTGCCACATGCTCCAATACCCTCATAAATTCCTAGTGTGACTATGATCTGAATTGCTCACCCCTAAGGAGTAAAGCATACAGTAAAAGAGATGGTGGTACTTTCTGAATTTGGACAAATTAAGGTATGATAATGTTTTATTTTGATACATAATAATAGATATGTCAGTGGATCTTCATGCTTCATTTATTCAATGAACTCCTAGTCCAAAAATACATTTTCATGCAAAAGATTACTAATAGGTAATTAAAGGTTGACCAATCCATAAACTCCAAGAAAATCTAGTGTGAGTGACTCTATGAAGCTGCCATTCCCCACATACACAAAGCAATGATTGCTTATTTTTTGGTCCTACCATTCAATGCTTTTGATATTTCTGATATGGTTGATGACAGATGCATTTCAGAAGTACTAAAGTGAGATTTCTAGTAACAAAAAAAATAACAACTTTATGGATAGTTTTTATTTCTTTATGAAGAAAAACACTAAAACAAATTGAAAGCTACACAGTACATCATTCTATTACTATCTGTTTTGTTCCATATATTAAATTATTTTTTTTCCAGGTTTGCCTATTTCCAGATATTTTTTTTTAATTTTTATTGTTATTCAATTACAGTTGTATGCCTTTTCTCCCCATCCCTCCACCCCACCCCAGGTGAACCCACCTCCCTTAATTCAACTTGTTTTGTAGTAGTTTTGTTTTCCAATGACTGAAATTAATACACAAAATATTATTTTAATGTTAAGCAAGAAAGCCTTTTGCTTTAAAAATATTCATTCCTACCCTGACTTCTTAGGCTTGAACCCTATAGCTCCACTACTTTCAGACAATGAATCAAGGTGAAAAATCTAAGGTTGATTCTGTGCTCACTGTCTTGATTTGAAATATTCAGAATATAGACTTATTCTGAGAGTGGAAGTTGTTTTATTACATTGTGCCAGCCATCCTGAAAGCCATTTCAATAGACTCTATACTCTGGCATTTGTTTTAGAAATAATTCCACGCAAATGTAGTTTAACATCTGAACTATGTCTCTTAACCCTAACTGGGCATTTTCATTTAGACGTTGTCTGAAAATCACATTAAGAAAAATATATCATCTGTAAAATTATATTCTGAATGCCCCCAATAGCAAAGAAAGGTGTAATATTCAGTTAAATATAGTACGAAGCATTCTTTTTCTCCTGAACTCCAAGTTTTTTAATGTTTATTTTATTTATCTTAGTGCTGTATTATAAAATTGAACTGTTTTCCTCCAATTTTTGCATTTCTGTTTTCCAAATTTTTCAAGTTGGTTTACCACAAAACTTCTTGAAGATGAAAATATACTGTTATGTCACATTAAATTATTTTCTTACTTTTTGCCTGATAATACAAAATTTAAGTTAATTTATTTTTGTATCTTTATTTCAATACAATTCAGATAGGTTAAATTTTAGTACTCTGTATTCCTGTAAGCAGAATTTTCTAAGTGGAATGTTGATATTGAATTGACTTTAAATATACTATAATTTACTAATATACTTAAGGTACTAAAGAAAGAATTAAGGAATAAAACATATGGAAAGTCCTAAAAAAGCAACTGATTGGAAATTAGAGGAGGGCAAGTTTCTGCAAACATAAAGTTATTTCTTGCCATTATAAAGATTTAAAAGAATATATTGTGTCATTCTGCATTTGCCACAGTCTTCAGGATTATAGTAATATGACATTAAATACCACAGAAACTCTTTTAAGTATTTGACCCTTCATTTAATTCTTCAAGAGAAAAGACAGGTGGTATACACATGCAATAATGACAAATTTGAAGGACATAAAGGCCACTTTGCTTTGCATGAAATACTTGAAGGTCTGACTTCTGCTTCTCTCTCTGTCCTCATCTCTGTCACTGTCTCCTATCCACCACTCTTTCCTCTGATCTTGCTGGACTCTGTGTTTCTCAGAATGCAGCAAAGGGTCATACAGCTTCAAGCCTTCTTCATTCCAGCCTTTCTTTGGTCTTGAATGCTCTCCAACTTTATCCCACCTCACACTCATTTGTATGCTAATGTTCATTTATTATCACCTAGTTTAAAATCCTTTTCTATCCCCTGTCTTCTTCATAAGTACCACTCTCTTATGCTCCCAAGAGAAGTGACTGCATTCATCTGTTATAGCACTTATTATGATACTAGTAGTCTGTCTTCCTAATTTGTCTATAAACTCTTTCGGTCAGGGACTCCTACTTTGTATCCCAATTGTTAAGCTACTAAGTAGTATATTGTAATACCCTGCAGAAGTGAGAGGGACCCCTTACCAAAATTTGGTTCAGACATCAAAGCTGATGACACTTTACATACCAAGGTAATTTGATAGAAATTTTATTACTTACATACACTCCCGGGCCAGCTGATTGGGCACAAGCAGGTCCCAGCTGGCTTAGGAATATAAAGGAAGTTTATGGTGACTGTGAGGAGGGCTGGTGAAAGAGCCACTGAGCAGGTAGGTGGTCTAAGTTTCCCTCCAGGGACAAAGGAGGTGATTCATGCACAAACTTTCTGCATAAGTATGGTGTCACAAGGGAAGGGGAGGCTGAGGTTTGGAAAGAAGTCAGCAGTCAAAATTAACAATGGAGGCAGACTCTATTGTTTCAGCATAGTGTACTTCTTACCTTATGTTACCTCACTTAACCTTCTTAGGTAACAAGAGACATGTATATTTTCTTTTGACTCTAATGCAAAAAGAAGAGCAGAAAACTAAGAACTATTATTCTTATGTGAGCATAAGGTATTTCTGCCTAGCCTCAATATACCCAGGATCTGTCCTATTTGTAGAATTTGTCCACTTTGATTTATTAATTTTGCTTAAAATTTTGTCTTCCACCCTCCAGATGTTCATGAGAAATGTAGCTCCCTATTTATTTTTCATAATAGCTCAAAAATTATCTTGAAAAAAGCAAACAAGCATATAGTAAGTAAGCAAAAATACAATTCACCAGTACTGTGCAGAAGTATCTTATGCCCGAAGTGTTTCTGTTGACTTCTGCCTTCATTCCCTCTCAAAATATAACTACGCCACTTGTAAGGAGCACCATGGGCATCTTTTGTTTTTCAGTGTCTTTAGGTGCAATAAAGATACTGAATTAACATCCCAGGAGATTAAAGTTGCCTGCCTAGTTAGTGAACAGGGGTAGGTTTTATCCTTCTTGTAGATAGCATCCAGGTCATCTGCCCATCTTTGATTTCAGCCTCACCTGTTAAGACAGGTGAGCTCTTTGGGTGGGAGGTGTCCATATCTTTTCTATTCTTGGATTCTCTGCTGAGATTTCTACCAAAGGTACCAATTAGTGCCAATTGTGATAGTAGCTTTCTGATGTAAATAAGAAGGGAATTGACTAAAAAAAAAAAAGGCAAAAATGTGACCTTAATATTGCTATATTATGGAATCTTTGTTAGTGCTTCATTACCTTTTAACCATGAAATTGGGATCAAATCTTATTTTAGGAATTTCAGTGGATTTAATTGTTTAATGTTAAGTACTTTAAAATCTCAAATTCTCTAAGTATCTGTAGTATATCGATTGAGATAAGGGCCACCACTAAGCTTTCTTTGTTAAAGTTTTACCTAGCCTTTATTTAAATATATGAATACATATATACTAAAATTTAGAATCTATTGAGCAAGCAAAAATGAGAAAGTATATAAACATTATAGCAAAAATAAAAGATGCTCATGCCCATTAAAATCAATACAGTAATAAACTGTGACTATATTGATGTCTTTACTTTAATATTTTATCTTGCCAGTTTTACATATTGAAATATGCTTGTAAAGTGTAAAGTCAGATGATACAAACTGACATTTCAAGGAGAAAAAATGATGTATTTATAAGACTTAAATTTCAACAGTAATTTGTTTTTATTTCACTTACTTTGCCAAAAGTAAAAAAAAAAAAAAATGAGGCCCAGGTCGTGATTTTTCAGCCTTATCTTTGCTCTATTCTATAAAAGTGGGTAATAGCCAAAAATTTGTTCCAAAACATATTTTTAAAACTATAAATGTTTAATCCTAATTTTGGCAGTATGGCCATTGATTGTCAAAGGATATAGAGCTGCTCACAGAGTACAAAGAAAAGCTAAAGAAAAAATTAGTCTCAGAAAGGACAAATGGCAGAGCAGGATTTAATAGACAGGCTCTTTAGATTCCAGTATTGGGATGGGTGAATTTCTATTTATTTTACAGACATCACATATCTCAAGAATCAGTTCCTGGAAGGTAGAATCTGATTGCCCTATTTGTGCCACAGACCAACCCTTATGCCACTCCCACCAATTTACATATGAAGATTGTAGCTGGAGTATAGAATGGTGATGGCTCTCAAAAGAAAACACTGGTGCTATTAGAGGAATAGGTGCTGGATAGACAAAAATCAACTGATTTCCTGTATCTGAGAAACACAAACTAGAGAGAAGTATAAGAAAATAGGACCAACTAACACATTTGCCCATGAAGACTTACTTACTAATTTATAGAATTATACCTCAATCTATGCAATATATATATGTGTGTGTTTTAAAAGATTAATAAAAATACATCCCATAAGCAAGGGACATAAAGGAACGAATAAACAAATGGGACCTCATCAAAATAAAAAACTTCTGCAAGGCTAAAGAAAACAGCATTAAAATACAAAGAGAACCAACAGTATGGGAAAATATATTTGCCAATGATACCTCAGACAAGGGCCTGGCCTCCAAAATATATAAAGAACTCACACGACTCTACTCCAGGAAGACAAACAACCCAATTGAAAAATGGGCAAAGGACTTGAACAGACACTTCTCCAAGGAAGACATACAGAGGGCCCAGAGACCTATGAAAAGATGCTCAGCATCACTAGCCATCAGAGAGATGCAAATTAAAACCACAATGAGGTACCATCTCACACCAGTCAGAGTGACCAACATAAACAAATCAATAAACAAATGTTGGAGAGGATGCGGAGAAAAGGGAACCCTAGTGCACTGTTGGTGGGAATGCAGACTGGTGCGGCCACTGAGGAAAACAGTATGGAATTTCCTCAGAAAACTAAAAATGGAACTGATCTTTGACCCAGCAATTCCGCTGCTGGGATTATACCCTAAGAACTCTGAAACACCAATCCAAAAGAACCTGTGCACCCCAATGCTCATAGAAGCACAATTTACAATAGCCAAGTACTGGAAGCAACCTAAGTGCCCATCAGCAAATGAGTGGATCAAAAAATTATGGTACATTTACACAATGGAATTCTATGCAGCAGAGAGAAAGAAGGAGCTTATACCCTTTGCAATGGCATGGACAGAACTGGAGAGCATTATGCTAAGTGAAATAAGCCAGTCAGTGAGGGACAAATACCATATGATCTCACCTTTCACTGGAACATGATCAACAAAAGAAAAAAGCAAACAAAATATAGCCAGAGACATTGATATTAAGAACAATGTAACAATAGCCAGAGGGAAGTGGGGAGGGGATAGTGGGGAGAGGGGTCTATAGGAGCTACTGTAAAGGACAAAATCAAGGGGGAGGGTAGAGGTGGGGGAGGGAGGCGGGACTGGCTGGGGTGGGGTGGAGGGAAGGGGAGAAAATGCAGACAATTGTAACTGAATAAAAATTAATAAATTAATTTTAAAAAAGATTAATAAAAATAAAATTTATTTTAAAATAAGTTTGCTTTCTATTTAAACAAATACAATCATAACCACATTTAATGTGAATAATTCTTCTATTAAGGAAATAAGAATCCCCAATAATTTAATTTTATAAATTTACATTTTCATGTTGAGTTTGTTACCAATGAATCATATCTTTTTGGCACATATTTACCAAGAAAAAGAAAATATATACTATTTAAAATTTTTTACATTAATGCATGAGTAAAACAAACATAATTGCAAACACTTATTTGATTACTATTTTTTAATCCTCACCCGAGGATATGTTGATTGATTTTTAGAGGGAGAGGAAGGGAGAGAGAGAAAAAGAGAGAAACATCAATGTGAGAGAGAAACATCGATCAGTTGCCTCTCACACCTGGCCCGACAAGGGAGCTAACCTGCAACCTAGGTATGTGCCCTGACCCGAATCAAACCTACAACCTTTTGGTGATGACACTGTGAACAATGAGGGCCCAGCATTTATTAGTCAGTCCCTTTAATAATATTCTCCATGGTTGGAACCAAGTGTTTAAAGTCAACTTGAACTGATGGACCTAAGGAATCCCTTTAGTCATAAGCATGACTCTCCCTTGTTATTCCCAGTGCACATCACCACCACCTCCACCCACTTCCACTTCTTCTTGACTAAGCCGTATCCCATAATTAGTGATGATATGAGAGACACTATTTTGTGTCATCTTCTCGCCCTGATACAGCACTCATTCCTCCATTCTCCAAATTATTGACATATGGCTTTCCTTACTATTATTCCCAAGCAAGCTACCCAATATTCCTCTAGAAAATTATTACAATATCAGGCAGTATTGTCTCCTACTTCAGCTTAGCCGTTTTCACAGTTTAGCAGTTGTTTCATTGGTCTTTAACAAATCACCCTCTCTCTCCCAGCACCAGTTTCCTACATTCCCTGAACACTGCAAGCTACTACCTCACACCTAGTCCCTTTATTCTCAGTGACTTCACCTCCCAGTCCAGAGAGAATATTTAGAGGGTACCAGGCAAGAACTCTCTGCCTTTCTCATCTCTTTCTCATCTAAAGCAAGCTTATATTGGCACCTCTAACTATGTTGTTTTGTATCACACTAAGAAATCTTCAAGGACAGTTTCTCTTCCTATGCGTGATATCTGCCCCTGCCCACCTCTTCTATAACATTGTCTTGTCAGCTGGACATTTGATTTGCTTTTCTGTACCTTCAGTCTCCCATTTTTCTGTATCTTCCCAACTTTATTAACAAAAACACCAAACAATAAAAATCATATATCAACTTTTGTTTTAGGTCAGGTAATCTTCCTAACCCTCTCACTTTCTTCATCATTTTGGAAATAATTGTTTATACTTCAACTTTCATTCCTTTTTCAACATACTATAGTCCTGTTTCTGTCCCTGCTACCCTCCTGAAATGATTCTACTAAATATTATTGACAATGTCGGAGAGTTGTATTTAAGTCTCATCCTGCTGGACCCTGATAAAACATTTGAAGTTTTTGACACCACTTCTCTGACCCTATCTGTTCTCTCTCTTTTGATGGCTTTCTTTACCTCTGTCCATAACTTTTTTATTCAACAATTATATCAGTGGTGCTAAACTCTGCCTGCACATTATCATTACTTGGAGTGCTTATGTTTTAAAAAATGTCAGAACTCCACCCTAGCCTAATTAAATCAGAAGCTCAGGGAGGTGGAGCCCTGCATCAATATTTATTCAAAGCTTCTCAGGTGATGTTAACACATGACATATGCTGAGAACCACTCCTTTGATCTCATGACAGAATCATCTACTCCCTGTAGGGTTACTGCCCTATAAGGTGGTGATCTCAGGTTTGTATGTGTTTTGCCTTTCTACTGGACTTAAGGCTTGTATTGTCAAAGGTCTGCTGGAAGTATCAACCTGAATTTTCTGCAGTCACTTCTAATTTAGTATTTCCAAATGAAACAGATTCTCTTCTATTCCTTAAATTTGTTTTTCCTGCATCCTCTTACCTTGCTAGTGATATCACAGTCTACTCTCAGTGCCCCTTATCCTATACTCTGTCACTCAGTCACTGAAGTCATCTTCAAATCTTCGAAGTTAGCCTCTCCTCAAATTGAGTATCCTTTTCTCCTGCTCATTGCTATTTATTTGGTTGTAATTACTTTCTGATGAAACTTTGGGCATCTTAGGCTGCCAGACACAAACTTTTCCCAATTTCAGACATAACCCGTACCCTCATGCTTTTCCCTTGTTTTCTAAATTATAAATCTATGACTTCCCTTTACCTTAGACAAATCCATTTTGTCTGATGAGTACATCTCCTCATAGTCCTAATCTTTCCAGCCTTATTTCTCATCACTTCTCCCCATCCATTCCTCACTCCTGCCATACCCAAATTTTTACATTTCTTAAGGCAAAACCCTAAATTCCTTGGATTGTCCTTAATTTTCTCCGGCTTTTTTTCCCCAATAAATTTCTACTCATTCTTTTGGAGTCACTTAGAAAATATCTTTATTCAATATGATCAGACTACTTTTTACCTCTTCAACAATATATTTCTCGCTAATGTAGGGTCTTTTGATCATGGATCCACATAGAATTCAGGAGGCCTTAACATGAACAGAGGAAGTTTAAATTTCACTTCTAATTAAGTCTTAAAATTATTTTCTTCTATTTTAAATGTAGGCAACAAACCACAGTAGTATTAGCAGTATCTGTGACATTGTTACCAATGAGGATATTTTCATATCACACTGCAGTTGGTAACAATATCAAGAAATATTATTAATGGTTATTACTACTTCAAAATTATAGTGGTTATCAAACCTGCCACTATATCTTATCATTTAATACATTAATAAAGAAGGGCATTTATTAATATATTTCACAAGTGTGAGCTTTTAAATATGGAATTAAAAATTTAGAAAAGAAAACTCATTTCCTTTCTCATTCCTTATATTTTATTTTATGCAATTATTTTTTTTCTGAGAAGGCTACTCTTTATTTACCAGATTGCCAAAGGGGTTCAAGAACAACAAAATCCTAGGAGCCCCTGCAAATGGCACTTACTTTGTTACATCTTAATTTACAAGGCCATTTTTTTTCACTCTCCTTGGAAGCAAGGAAATTTTTCATTCATTTTTATAGCCACATGGCTAATATAGTTTATAGCATATAGTAGGTACTGAAAAACTATTGACTGACTGAATAATGGAATAAAATAATGAAAAATCACCTGTCATGTAAATATCCTGAACAGGAAAAATAACATTTCTCAAAATGTGATCACCATCACCAAGATCCTTGTTCCTGGACTCTCTATCTCTCAAACCTTTTAAATTTGAATCTGCAATCATAACAGCTTACTCAGAAATTCTTTTACAGTACGCTATATGATGCACAGCAGCTTTAAAAAATACATAAAAGTGTGACTTCTTGTATAATAATTTCAGCTCCTTGGGCTTCATTTTCCTTCTCTGCAAAGTGATCCTTAGTGGCTTCATCATGTTCTCCTCGATATCATATGAGGGTTTTGCCGTTTGTGCCACAGAAGGAAATAAGGTGGGGCTAACTTTTTCTTTAGAATGAAGAGTAAAAAGACTTCAGGCATGTGCTTATACTGATTTGGTCCTCTGGCATACACAATCACTACTTCTCATTGACTGACTCCAAACAGTACACCAGCTACTCTGAGCCACTGATCTTAAGAAATACTCGAAATGTTTTCCAGGAATCAGTTCTCTTATTTTTTTACTCCTCTGTCAGAGCCAGGAAGCTTTGAATCTGAGTTTCAGAGATGGACTTGAGAATGATGAAGTAGATTGAATCTTCAAAGCCAACATATATTATTCTGGAACATCCCTGGACACACTGGCACTGAAACAATTTCCATCAGATGTGATAAATGGCCTGACAGCCAAATAAACCTACAAATAAGACAGGTGGAGTGGCAGAAATGCCAATAAACCATTTGATTTTGTTCTTGTTTTATATCATGTCAAGAGTGTCCATACTTCTTGACTAGCTGAACACTTCTTAAATTATTTGCACCTTTAAAATGTAGGCCACTACTCTTTTCAGATATCATTTTACCATACTACTGTGACCCTAAAATTTTAAACATGTTAAAGAAAAATTTGAACATACTTTCAGCCAACCTCAATAAAAAAATTATAATTTAAGACATTTTCACTTGTATGGAAATGTCAATATATAATACTTACCTGCTTTCTATGAAAAATATACCTTCCTCATCTTTGAAAAAGTTATATTCTTTCTTAGAAGCTAATGTACCTTGTCACTGAATGTAAACACATTCATATTAACTTTTGCTTTGCTGCACCAGGTTTCTAAGGGAAAAAATGCTTTTTATTCACGTGGAAGAGGTTTAGATTGATATCATGAAGTACAACAACAGACTAAACGCTATTTGAATGCGAATACAATGTCTTGAGAACTCCTGCATCTTTTACAGTGTGTAATATTGTTTTATACACTGTAAGACTTTAATAAGTTCTTTAAAAAATTGAATATTGTTATGAAGCAATAATGATAGCTAATGAATATTAAATCCATAGCTAGTAAACATTAAGTATATAGGTAGCAGCACTATTCTAAGTACTTTACAAGTCAATGCACTTAATAACCATGTTATGGTGTTACTTTTTACACCCTTCCTAAAGAGAGAGGGGCCAAGAGAAGCTAAGTAACTTGCTAAAGGTCACACTGTTATTAAGTGTTGAGTCATGATCTGAACCTGACAGAATTCCAGAGCTAGTATTCTTATTTACAACACTTAATGACTTACTCTTTATTGTTTTAACAGAAAATTATAATGATTCATATTTAAAGAATGAATTCCTACTGAAGTTAATGGTGAAAGCCTATTCCAGTACGTTGTTTTGACCTTTTCACTGCTAAAAGATTCTTTGGTGCTTATTTTAAACAGATGTAAATACTTAAAACATCTATTCATATTGTATTTCCCTGTGATTTGCTGGAATATATCAAGTTGCCTCCAAGGGATCCATTTCTAAGTGACTGATTTTGTTTGACTTTGTATACCTTTATAGATCTGCAACTTCATGGATCTGTTAAGGCATAGTTCATCAGAGGTTTATTAGCATCTCTTGCCAACATTCTATCTCTTCTGTTGTAAAAGGCTCTAGGACCGCCAGGGGAAAAAGCTGAGTGGGTTTTCCAAAGTACTTTCTTAAACCAAGACTTTTGTCAAGATATGATGACTCGCTAATGGTTAGCACAAAATTTATTCTCACATACTTTTAACTCCAGAGGTTATTATTTTGGAGTTAGATTTAAAAAAAAAAAAAGCTTTACATTTCAAATAGTTTGCTTTCTTTCTAAGTTACTATTCGTCAGTAAACCTAAGATTAGGGTGGCATTTTCTTTTCAGAAATTTTACTCTTTAACAGTTTATGTTTATTGCTTGTTAACTCCATTATTTAAACTATATGTATTTTGTGAGTTTGCATGCAAATGACAGGAAAAGAAAAATGTCACTGTGAGTCCTCTGTGTAAGGCTGTCTCTATCTCTCCTATCCCTAAGTATAGGTTTTTGACAATACCAATTTAATATGCTTTATTTTCTCTGTAGTAACAAGAAAAATTTGTCATTTTTCTCTGTGATTTGTCTGGCACAGTGAGTATTTTCAGTTCATCAAAGTTTGTGGCTAATAAAAATATGATGTCATAGGTTTTACAGACTCAAAAATAATGAAAATATACTTTGCATCAATCAAAACATATCTTTTTTGATGGTTCAGAGGACCTTCAGAATCTTGCTTTATGTCAAAAGTTATCTCAGTGTTTATCTGTTAAAATCATATTTGGGAAATATTTGAGAAACAAAGAAGATATATTTGGACTATACTTAGATTTACTGAAATCATATTTCTGAGAGTTTTGAATAAGGATGAAGAACCTTGTCTCTCACAGTGAAGCTTCAGGCAACTTCCATCCCAAAGCTCTAACTGGCAGAAGAAATTGATTGAAAATCTTCTTATAATGAAATCCTTCTGATATTTTAGCACCTGTATCCCTTCATCCGTAACTATAACATTTTATTCCATAGCATCTTTTGTATATTTTTATCACTATACTTGTACATTGTCTGGGAATCTCCTGTTTGTGTATTTCTCAGATGCAGACATTTACTCCTCCCTGTATTTTCCCTTCTGATTGGGATGACAAATCTTCAACACGTTGACATGTTTTGTCTTTATTGGAAACACAAATTACAATATTTTACTTAATAGGGGTGCTCTTGAATGAGTTTAAGGTAATATTGTTTATTTACTAAGTTTAATTTTCAGTATTAAATATAAATTGTGTCGTGGCACTTTTGCAGTTCTTGTGATACTTATTTTTAATTTTATGTAGATGAGTGGCAATTTGAGGATTGTTTTTAGTCTGGATCATTACTATGGCATGAAGTAGCATTTTATTTTTTAGGATGCCTCTTACCTTGTCAAATAGCAGTCCCAAAATCCTGGGGCTTGTTTAGATTTTAACCAAAGGTACAGCTGTCTGGCTGTAAAGCAGTCAGCTTCTCTTATTATGACTAGTTCTTCAACTTGTACTGGTTTAAAATTGCCTGCAATTAGCATATTTCAACCTTATTTTTAGGTTTAAATTGCAGTGTGAGAGTGTACTCTCCTCTTAGCTAATTAGTGCTATCAAGGAACAGTAGGTTACCTCATTAGTAACATGTGCATTTAATTAAAGAAGAGAAAATTGGAGTTAACCTCAGTTAATATTTTCACGGAGTGCTACAATGCCAACACCTTCAATTGGAGTCACACCCCTGTGCATCTAATTATGCACTGGTGCCAAATAAAGTTAGCAAGGGTACTACAGGCTGTTGACAAAATAATTTAGATGAAAACATGTTTGTTGGAGCCTGACAGTAAAATACAATTTGAACAAAAATTTTCCTAGTCCTCATCTGACATACTTTACAGAAAACGGAATGAAAGGAATATTTTGGAAAAAATTTTTCCTTTTTGAATTAATGTTGCTCTTATCTTGATATAAATGACATTTAGCCATGTGAAACATGTACAATCCATTTCTTAAACAAAGTCCCTGAACTTCAGAAATGTATCTGAAAAGAATGTAGTACTTATAAGATGTAACATTTACATGTCTGAAAGCACTACAAATACAAAATGTTAGGTACAAAACAAAAGTAGAAGTGGAAACATCAATAATATGTATCATTTTATGGTAATAGTGAATACAGAATATTGGTAATAAATTTTGTACATAAAAACATGTTTTACAATGATCTATCTGAAATTATGAAGGTTGGGGTTTCATTTATTTTAATCCTAAAATTCCTGCCCTTCCTGACCTTTCTTTGCGATAACAACATTTGAAAAATAGAAAAATTAAAAAGTAGTGGTAAATTTTGCTGAACTGACATAAATGTGTGTGAAAGACTAAAATGATCTTAATTTCTAAGTATTTTCTTTTATTTTGAAAGGAGAAAAATTAAGTTAAACTTCAAAATAAACTATACACATTAACTTAATAAAGAAAATTACCAAAAATATACCTTAAAATAGTGCTTTAAAAGTGGAACAGGCTGTATTCCTAATTAGTGACACTTTCTTCAGGTAACCTAATGAAAAAAATGTTTTTCATTAGATTGAAGAGTGAACTGACTTATCTACTAATAATGGTTAACTACTAAAACTACTGCTATCATTTAAAAAAATTCATTCTCTATTCCTTTGATGTATAAAAAATAAATTTGCAGCATCGGATCTTTATGTTTTCACTGGTATATCTTTGAAATGAAAAGGAACCAAGAAGAAATTAAGTTACTCACCTAATTCCTATTGGCATGGCTGAAGTTTGTGATTACCGGTGTGTTGGTCTTCCCAAATTGTTCATGCCTATTTTGACTGTTGTATAGAATAGGAGTCTGAGGTTGCTCCATGTGTGTGAGGCTGCAGTTTGTACCTAAAACAGCAAGAGACCAGGATGAATTAGTGAGGTCTGCTGTAGTTCCTGCTGGGGAGGGAGCATGTCAGTCTATGGCCAGGTGTTTGCCATCCCTGCAGTGCACCCAAGTTGGTACTTAATTAGACACTGAATGGTTTTGCTGATGATGCCTCTTGGCTTCATAACCCAAAGGAAACACTACATATATGAAGTAGGTGCTTATTTTTCTTTACTGACTATCTTTGATATGAACTTTCTGCAACTTAAAATGGCTACACAATGCGTTTTAAAGTCAAAGTGAGAACTAAAACAAATACTCTCTGTTATTTTTTAGTTGACTATTTCTGTGTGAAAGGCATGGCTCTAGTATATATTAAATTTTATAGGGACCAATATTCCTATACTGTAGTAAGTCTGGGATACCATGAGATTACTGGTGGCCTAAAAGGAAGACAGATTTAGAAAGGATAGTTATGCTTAAAGCCAGGCATGTTCTTTTATAATCTATTCAACTGATATTTATAATAAATTGTGAATCATTGTAATAGCTCTCAGAATTTAAAGAAATCCTACATAATGTCCTATCAATTTACTAATTTAATACCACATATATTACTTCCATTTTTCCCTTTAAGAAAATAAGTAATGTCACATATTTGGCATTAAGCAGTTGTCAAAAGCTCTCTATCATACTATCCTCTTCAGGTGTTTATTGTATCAAGTTTCTAACAAAAACAAAATTAAGATATATTTCAGAGGAGTATTTTCTGGTATTTTGGTATGTAAATAGCCATCAGATGTTAACCATCACCTGAGTATCGCACCTCCTTATGATCAGATTGTTGAACACTAGTGATACTGTTATGTACCCACTAATAGATCACATTTATTGTGCCTCTACTAGTTTACTGCAATAGTGGTAGTAGTAATTGTACTCACATACCATATCTACCTAAAAATTTTAACCTTAACTTCTATCTACTTACTGTATTTAAAAGAAATGTTTGGCTCCATAAGTTGTATGTTTAATATTCTAAGATTAACAATATCCTTATAACTTGGACTTTTATAGAAAATAGCAGTAAGTTATGACTTTAAAGGACAAGACTCTGAGAGCAAGAGAGCTTCATTGTGAGAGATTAGTTTTCAATATTTGCTTTTCACTCAATTTTTTTCAAATGTATTTTTCAGGTATATTTAATTTTTTCAAGTATATTTAAATCTAATATGGAAAAATCTTCACTTATGTTACTTTTCTTTCAAACTTTGGTAATAGGATAAGTGTCTTTCATTTTTCCTAATATGGCACACAACTTTATTTTTTCTTTATTTTTATTTTTTTTAATTGTTATTCAATTACAGTTGTATGCCTTTTCTCCCCTTCCCTCCCCCCACCCTGGCTGAACCCACCTCCCTCCCCTACCCCCACCATCCCCCCCGATTTTGTCCATGGGTCCTTTATAATAGTTTCTGCAATCCCCTCTTCCCACTGTCCCCACGTCACTCCCCCCTGGCCACTGCCAGACAGTTCCCCCCCTCAATGTCTCTGGTGGTATTTTGTTTGCTTTTTTCTTTTGTTGATTATGTTCCAGTGAAAGGTGAGATCATATGGTATTTGTCCCTCACCACCTGGCTTATTTCACTTAGCATAATGCTCTCCAGTTCCATCCATGCTGTTGCAAAGGGTATAAGCTCTTTCTTTCTCTCTGCTGCGTAGAATTCCATTGTGTAAATATACCATAGTTTTTGGATCCACTCGTTTGCTGATGGGCACTTAGGTTGCTTCCAGTACTTGGCTATTGTAAATTGTGCTGCTATGAACATTGGGGTGCACAGGCTCTTTTGGATTCGTGTTTCAGGGTTCTTAGGGTATAATCCCAGCAGCGGAATTGCTGGGTCAAAGGGCACTTCCATTTTTAGTTTTCTGAGGAAATTCCATACTGTTTTCCACAGTGGCCTCACCAGTCTGCATTCCCACCAACAGTGCACTAGGGTTCCCTTTTCTCCACATCCTCTCCAACATTAGTTTGTTGATTCGTTTATGCTGGCCACTCTGACTGGTGTGAGATGGTACCTCATTGTGGTTTTAATTTGCATCTCTCTGATGGCCAGTGATGCTGAGCATCTTTTCATATGTCTCTGGGCCCTCTGTATGTCTTCCTTGGAGAAGTGGCTGTTCAAGTCCTTTGCCCATTTTTTAATTGGGTTGTTTGTCTTCCTGGAGTGGAGTCGTGTGAGTTCTTTATGTATTTTGGAGATCAGGCCCTTGTCTGAGGTATCATTGGCAAATATATTTTCCCATACTGTTGGTTCTCTTTGTAATTTGGTGCTATTTTCTTTAGCCTTGCAGAAGCTTTTTATTTTGATGAGGTCCCATTTGTTTATTCTTTCCTTTATGTCCCTTGCTTTAGGGGACATGTCTGTGAGGATGTTGCTGCGTGGAATGTCTGAGATTTTCCTGCCAATGTTTTCCTCGAGGACTTTTATGGTGTTACAACTTATATTTAAGTGTTTTATCCATCTTGAGTTTATTTTTGTGTGTGGCGTATTTTTTAAAGTATATTTTATTGATTATGCTATTACAGTTTTCCCAATTTTTCTCCCTTTATCCCCCCTCTGCTGTGCACCCCCCAACCCTCCAGCATTCTCCCCCTTACTTCATGTCCATGGGTTGTACTTATAACTTCTTTGAATCCTCTGTTTCATATACCATTCTTAACCTCTCCCCATCTATTTTATGCCTACCAATTATGTTTCTTATTCCCTGTACCTTTCCACTCCCTATTCCTCCCCTTCCCCTCCCCACTGATAACCCTCCATGTGATGTTCATTTTTGTGAGTCTGTTCCTGTTCTAGTTGTTTGCTTAGTTTTTGTTTTTGTTGTTTTTCTTTTTTTTTAGGTCAGTTGTTGGTAGTTGTGAGTTTGTTGTCGTTTTATTGTTTATAGTTTTTAATCTTCTTCAATTTCTTATAAAAATCCCTTTAACATTTCATATAATAAGGGCTTGGTGATGATGAATTCATTTAACTTTACCTTATCTGGGAAGCACGTTATCTTCCCCTCCATTCTAAATGATACCTTTGCTGGGTCCAGTAATCTTGGATGTAGGTCCTTGCCTTTCATGACTTTGAGTACTTCTTTCCAGCCCCTTCTTGCCTGTAAGGTTTCTTTTGAGAAATCAGCTGATAGTCTTATGGGCACTCCTTTGCAGGGAACTCTCCTTTCCTCTTGCTGCTTTTAAGATTCTCTTTATCTTTAATCTTGGGTAACTTAATGATGATGTGCCTTGGTGTGTTCCTCTTTGGATCCGTCTTCTCTGGACTCTCTGGGCTTCCTGGAAGTCTATTTCCTTCAGCAGATTGGGGACATTTTCTTTCATTATTTGTTCAAATAAGTTTTCAATTTCTTGCTCTTGTTCTTCTCCTTGTGACACCCCTGTGATTTGGATGCTGGAATGTTTAAAGTTGTCCCAGAGGTTCCTAAGTCTCTCTTCATTTTCTTGAATTATTGTCTCTTCATTTTGTTCAGGTTGAATTTTTATTTCTTTCTTTTGTTTGAAATCGTTGCTTTGAGTCCTGGTTTCCTTTCTGTCACTGTTGGTTCCCTGAATATTTTGCTTTATTTCACTTTGGGTATCCTTCATTCGTTCTTTCATTTTGCAACCAAGCTCAATCAGTTCTGTGAGCATTTTGACTACCAGGGCTTTGAGCTCTCCGTCAGATAGGTTGGCTATCTCCTCATTGCTTAGTTCTCTTTGTGGAGTTTTGATCTGTTCTTTCATTTAGGCCACATTTCTTTGTCTTGGTGCACCTGATAAGTTGTGAGGGGTGGGGCCTTAGGTATTCACCAGGGCAGGGCAACCCTCTTGTGGTGCTGTCTGCGGGGGAAGGGTCAGAGAGGGAACAGTGCAGCTCACTTACTCGGCTCTAGCCCACTTTCCAATGAATTCTTGTGTATGACTGGGATTTTCTCCCACCGTGGCAACCCCCACCATAGTCCACAGTCTTCCTGTTTAGTCAGCCCCACCAGCATGGTGCACTGCCTCACCACATGGTCCACCACCTTGCTGTGGGTTCTCTCCATCCGTCTTCTTGCCTGGTTGGTCTGATAGACTGTTTCTTTAATTCCTTGGTTGTTGGAGTTTGATGAAGTTTGATTTTCTGGCACTTCTGGCTGTTTATTTATTTTAGATTGGTTGTTATCCTCCTTTTGGTTGTGTGAGGAAGTGAAGGGTTTCTACCTACACCTCCATCTTGGCTGGAACTCCTCCTTATCTAGAACACAACTTTACAAAAGGCTCTGTCAAGATCCTAATTTTCCAATCTTTGGCTTTCCTGCCACATAATCATAACCCAAGTTCACTCCTCAGAAACTAGACCTTGTTGACACTTCATCTGCCTAAATAGCTTCATTAACACCTACCTGCAGATAATCTATTGTTAGTTTTGTCTACAGATTTTTACACCTAAGTGTATATTATTTTAAGCAGGACTCCACCTGTCAGCTCTAAATGCTAAGGTAATTAGGTTGAATGCTTTGGCTGTTTGTCTTTTCAGTCTTATTTTCAAAACCTTTACCATTGCATCAAGTGAATATTTGGATGAACAAATTCTGTTCACTGTATAAACTAAAAATGAGACTTGGCTGCTCTTGTGCCAGCTGGTTCATATGCCATTTATATCAAATTAAATGACATTGACCACATTGGATCTTTCTCCCTATAGATCTTTCCTCTGTTATGATTGTCTCCTGGATGTTTCAATTTGGTGGTAATTGTGGATGAGAGAAAATAAAAATACAATAGTGATGATTTTTAAGAATTTCTTATTTTCTCTTCCAAATTTATCTCTGTTTTCAGGCTTTATAAATTGGACCTAGCACCAAGGAATCTATCCCATGAATTCTGAGATAAGCTTTCTAGATTGAATATTGGACAAATTTCTTGATCTTTTTAGCCTCATGCTCTCAATCTTTAAAATTAGGGCAATAATATTATTTATGTCAAAAGATAGTAATGAGATAGTATTTGATAACCACAAGAATACTAAACATGATGGCTAACACATAGAAAGTAAAATAGATGTTTGAGACAGTATTTAGAATAGCATCAATATACTCTTGCTTGGACCAAAGAGGCAATTCTATTTGGCATAAACTTAAATATATATTTGGTATTAACACTGAATAAGAGACATTAGACATTATAATCTGGGTCATGACAAAGACAGATGGAAATGTCGCTCACTGAGAGGACTCTTTATATTCATTAATTTCAGTTGAACACTGACTTAACTCCTCAAAATTAGTGTTATCCAAATGTTTTCTGATTTGTTAAGCAGAAGGTAGCAAAGTGGAAGAGAAAGAGCTGTGTTTCACCAGACCTAAATGATGTCCTTCTAGAAGCTAAAGAAAATCATGGCTCAAGTATGAGGAAAAGTGATTGTCCCCTCAGTTGTCTGTATCCAGCAAAAACACATGAATATACAAAGTCAGGAAATAATGTAGCAGTACTATATTAGCTCCAATATTTTCTTTCTCTATTATAAATATATTGGCAGAGACTAACTAAGACTTCAAGATAAATTACTACTCTGTAGTAGTATTGATAATTTTAACTAGCGTGCTGGAGGCAATTAACCAGAGATAATGTTGTGATAAGTTTTTTGGAGAGTACTTCCTATGAAAGCTGTACTGTGAGATTTAATGCTTTGTTGTTAAGGTTGTGTTAGTATAAATTTGAACCTATTATGAAGCAGTACAAGTTAGATTTGTTTATTCATTGTGTTTATTTCAAGTAGTTTTTATTTACTATTTGGATAGTATTGGTACTGTACTAGGTCCTGTGTTATAAAATAAACCTTAGGATAATCAAATACTTCAAACATTTATCTTACAGCTGATTTTGTTAATGCCAAAATGGTGTGCTATAATGACATTGTTTAGAGCTACTATTAAAAGCTTCTAGATTCTTCATTGGAAATAGAATAAAGGTTTCTGTTTTTAAAACCTTGACTGATGTTTGTATGCAACTTCTTTTTTTTTAAAGATTTAATTAATTTATTTTTAGAGATTGGGGAAGGTAGGAAGAGAGAGAGAAAAACATCCATGTGTGGTTGCCTGTAGCACACCCCCTATTGGGGACCTGGCCTACAACCCAGGCATGTGCCCTGACTAGAAATTGAACCAGTGACCCTTTGGTTTGCAAGCTAGCACTCAATCCACTAAGCCACACCAGCCAGGGCTGTATGCAACTTCTTGATTAACCCTTTTTCCCTTATGTAATTCAAGATATTAATAATTATCTTTATATATCCCACATGGCTGAGATGTAGCTCCCTGAGCTCAGTTGATTCTATACATCTCCCTCTCCTGAGTAATTGCCTCTCACCTTCTATTTTATTGCAATGTTAGAGATTGCCATGAATTTTCTTGATGTTGGTTCCAAAAAGGACCAGTAGTAGAGCTTTTCCATAAAGAGTTTTCTTTGAAATTTGTAGTGAATAATGTACTCCCCTTGACCATTCACGAAAGCATGAATATGGCTGAAATCAGGAGCAGTTGAAAGGATTATTTATTTAGTTATCTGATGTTGTTGTTGTTAATATATTTTCTTTAAATAAAGTGATAGACACTACAGAATATGCATGTGGCAATCATGTGGATTTATGGTGCTCATTCAAACTGTATTTTTTAATATTACAAAGATTTTGAAATAAGCTGTTAGTTATAGTCTTTACAAATGTGAAATATAATCTGCACTAGCTTCTAACACTTCACTCTTAGTTATTGCATATTTCTGAACATCATTTATAAAAGATATATTCCATATTTATTCATTGTATATGTTTCTTATATATTTACTTAATCATCTTACTTTAGCATAATAGTAAGTGAAAGGCACAAACAACAAGTCATTCTAGTTTATAAATCTTTGTGGCTTTATGAGTACACACGCACACACATGAACACACACACACATGAACACACACATATATGTATGTATTTAAGTGATTGTTATAAATGAAAAATGAGGAGGGACCCCAAAAAAACCAGAGTTATCTTCAGGAGGGCGGGCCACTCATAGTACAGGTTTCCTCTGCTAGGTGAATATTCTAGGAACCCATCCGTAACAGTGTAGCCACTGGGGTTGTTGTGAGAGGCTGCATTCAACTTCAGTGATTTTTTTTCTGAAGACTCTTTCGCCATGTTTGCCCATTTCATGATGGTTGATTTATGAGCTCATCTGCCCAGACTGCACTGCGTGTTCAGCAGTTTTTGACTGAAAATGGCCTGACCCCTATGACCCACTCTCCCTAGTCACCTGATCTTACCCTGAGTGACTTTTTTGGTTTCCCTGGATGAAAAAAGTCCTCAAAGGGAAATGTTTTGCTTATGTGGAAGAGTTGAAACAAAAAATGGCAGAAGCACTAGAAAGCATCAAAATTGTCGAGTTCAAAAACTGTTTTGAGCAGTGGAAAAAAACATCTCAATAGGTATATTGGATCAAATGGAGAGTACTTTGAACGTGACTGAAATTTAAATATGTAAGAATAAGTACCAGGAAACAATATTTTCATAAATAAATTCTGTTTTTTGGGATCCTCCCTCATACATGCATTGTTACTGAGTTTTATCTGCAAAATATTTTTCTTTATTTGAAGTTATGTGTTTACATTTATTATTTTTATTATGCAAATGAGTTATTTGATTTTTACAGGAATAACAAATTATGGATTCAAATACACATTACTGGCACCATTCATGCAATAAAATATTTACCTTAAAAATATAATTTTAATACATATGTAGGACATTACAGTAAGGACATTACAGTAGGACATTCCTTATAATAATAAATTTAGTGCAAACAAATTTACACTAATGATAAGATAAAGAATAAAGTTTTAAATGCAGTTTAGTATTTCAAGATGTATCTTTCGTCATATTTAACATTAAGGAAAAACATTAAATTTTCATGAAGCCATGCTCCTAAGATCTTTTTCCTGAAATCATTATTACCACTCCAGCAGAGAGAGGGTGTGATATTTTGTAATATTGATAACAATAATCTACCTTTCAAATCCAGAGTAATAGTTATAATATCATACTCTAGATTACATAGGTTGTATATGTAGTATTTTAAGAATAGCAATATATTTTAATTTTAATTTTGAATTTTACATGTAAAATATTTATTCTGACTTAAAACAGACTGTGTAGAATGAAAGTACTTATATAAGTACTCTTAAGTCAGAGTATCTTAAGAGATATTACAGTAAATAGGAGGCATCAAATAAATATTTCAGATGCATTTTCATTAAATTAGGCATAATTCATAAATCCACATATAGTTGTATAATTTTGGAGGCAGAGACTGGTGATATAATGATGCCATCAAAATTTGATAAACAAACTCAAACGTTTAGGAATTTCATATTTCTGAAGTATAATATATGCATAGCTAAGAATATTTTTGATACATAGGTAATTAATACGTTAAAATTTAAAAAATATGAATAAAACATGTGTTATTGTTTTATCCCTAAATATTTTTGCTTATAAGTATAAGTTGCATATCTCTTATACTCTCTTATAAAAGGCCAGAAAATATATTTTTTGCATGTTTACATTGGTCTCTTTGTCTTTTAGTCACTGTGTTTTATTAGAACAGTTGTACCCCCTAGATGTCTACCCAATTTACATTTCCATCCTACATGGACTGATAGAATATTTTAGCCAAATGAGCTTCATGATACATCAAATTCAACTCCTTTAAATTTTACAGTTGAGAAAACTAAAGAATCTGTCTTCTCTAATATATTTTTTCTCTTTTTTTGCATTTTTTATTGTTGTTCAAGTACAGTTGTCTCCATTTTCCTTTCATCATTCATTGAATTTAGGGGGGAGCTATTGTTTATATGATAGTTCTTTAGTCTTGAGTTGTGGTTCATATATATCTTTCAATTAAGGAAAACACTCAGCTTTTCCAAATGTTGTTAATTATATTTACTTATGAGAAGGTTTCAAAACCAGATAATTTCATGATCACCTTTAAAATCAGCATACATGCGAAGATCTGTCCAGAAAAAGTCCAGCCATTGTTAATATAACGAAAACGGTTTGTGCCATATCCATGTAACCTGGCAGCCAAGGACAGTAACTTGGAATGTTCACGCATGAAAAATGATGACTTCAATATACTAGTCAGTGGGGGTGACTGAACATGTGTACTGTGTGACCGTCACATTCAAAATGATTGAGCAAATAGAGCAACAAATCTGCATCAAATTTTGCATGAAGCTTGAACATTCCTCCACAGAAACTATTCAGATGATTCAGAAGGCTTTCGGGGATGATGCAATGAGTGCAATGCAAATAAGTGTTGCACAAATGCTTCAAAGATGAAAGAGAATCTTTTGAAAGTGATCCACATTTTAGAAGGCTTGTAATAAGCAGAACACCTAATAATATTGAACATGTACAAGCTGCGATCAACAAAGATTAGTAATTGACAGTGTGAGAGCTAGAAGCCGATCAGGGGATTCCAAAAACTGCTGTGTCTAAGATTTTGACACAGGATCTTAGCATGAAATGTGCTGGTGCAAAATTTGCTTTGCAGCTTCTGCTACCAGAGCAGAAGGAATATCATGCTGCAATTGCTAATGATGCTGGCAGAACTGAGTGAGGTCCCAAGGTGCCTATTTTGAAGGGGACTGAGGCATCATTGTCCTATGTACAATGGTTCTTGTATCTTTGTATCTTCTTCAGTAAATGTCTTTATTTTTCATGGTACATGGCTGCATAATTTCTGGACAGTCCTTGTACCTGTTACTTGACAACTTGGTTTGTTGAGGACATTTTTATCATCTCAAACAGATATATGGTGTTGTTTTATTTATAGGTTGAGGTTTTAGAAAAGAAAAAATTAAGTACCTTCAGTGATTTCCCCAGAAACATTTTAAAGTGAATCGTGAATCTCATACTGTTGATTTATTACTTACATTTTTATGAGAATTTCAGCTAGTAAAAAGGCTTATTTTTCAAAGATATACAGGGAAATCCTAATTTAGTTCTTAATGTGTAAAAGAATATGCTTAATGGTTACAAAGTTTTAATTCTTTATGATCATTTTCCTTTCATTTACACCACACATTCAAGCAAAATCAGTTGCTTTATAAAGAGAAACAAAGAGGGTTTCCCTGGCTTTTTAAGTTGTCTGTTTACTATCTAATAGACAAGTGTTATATCTTAACAATTAAAAATAAGTGAGTACTGGGTCATACTGATCTTAATATAAAAGCAAAGAGACCAAGATAATACTTTGCCTGATATTGAAATCTCAAATATTTAAGTAGGTAAAGCTCAGAATAGATTTTTGAATTGACCAGATGAAAATGCTAAGTCCACATAACATACAAGTTTGATCCTGTAAAATATATTCAGGAAAGTACAGAGATTGGAATTCTGTTGAGAAATTATGGTTCTAGGAAAGCCCTAAAAATATCTTGAACAATCAATTTCACCGTTGTTAATTATCACATACTAGTTTGCATTGATACAATGATAGGAAAAATAATTGCTCCTATTTCTCTTTCTAATGACTTGTACAGGGGCTTTAATGCCTGCCAACTGTTTTCTGGATAAAACTATGAATCTAAGCCTTGCACTCATGTACCCACCACCACAAACAGGCCTTTTTTTTTTTCTTTCCCAACTTCAGCCCCTGTTATTTTATAAACAAAGCCATTAGCTTTGTTCTGACTGATATATCTACTTTCTGTTCCCAAATATACAATATCTCATTTTTTCCTATTCCTTTTCTTATGTTATTATTACTCTGTAGCTTCCTCCCTTTTCTTTTTTGCTTATCAAATTATACTGGTTATAGAGGGCCCAATTCAATTACTATCTCAATGAATGCTTTTTCAACAATGTAGTTCACATTGATTAATCACTCTCTTGATCTCCTATGTCTACAGCAATCCAACCCACAAGTCTATAATTATTCTTTCATAGCCACCAATACTCAGTCCCATTCAACACATTCACTGAGCATATACTCAGAAGTCTATAAAAATTTTTAGTAAAATATCGAATAATCACCTTCATTTAAGAAGTGTTGCCTTTGAAGATGGGAAATATATAATTTAAGACTCAAAAAAGTGTAAATAGTGATTTAATCATTGTATTGAGGAATTAGAGATAGGTAGATGGAAGTGGTTTACTTGAGGTAAAGTTTTGACAAAACATAACAGAACTTCCTCACACTGGAACTATAAGGAACATTCTAGGCATTGGGAACAGAATAAGATAAGTTACAGAAGAAAGAAAAGGATAAGTGGGTTTTAAAGGCATAACATAGTGTACTGCATGTAAGGAATTGGAGAACATTATGGAGAAATGTTGGCATATGCAATCTTTAAATATAGACCAGGGCCAAATTTCAAGTTGTGAGTTGCTCTTTTAAAGGACCTTAAATATTCTGTAAGGTTTTGAGCAATGTCTATGGCAGTGACTTGAATGGTAACTAAATATTGGTAGAAATGATCTCTTGGAATCACCAGATGGTATCCCAAGTCAAGTTCTGAAGTAGTATACACTATTCCTTTGGGGAAAAAGGCTGATTAACAGGCAGATGATTGGGTGGGGGCTTGATGTGGAGCAAAACTGAGAAAGCATCTTGGGAAGTGGGGGCAGTCAAGATGAAAAATTAAAAATACAAGAAGGAAAGAACCAAAAGTTGAAAGAAGGTCTAAAAGGTGATGAAGGAGAGTGCTGGCATCAGGGGCAGAGGTGAAGTTAATGAATCTTTAAAGGGCATAGAAACCCACTTTCATCTGAATTGGGCAGAAATTTGAAGATGAGTAAATTATAGTATCAAGTATGTCAGCTTTTAAGAGGCAAAATTGCAATGTGGTCATGTTGGCAGAAGTCTTTTATTATATCTGTATACACCTGTTTTTGTCTTCGAGGGAAATGAGCATAAGTAAGAAGTAAAATAAGTTGTCTAGGGCCACATTTTAGTAGATGATTAAACTGAGATCCAAATTTAGGACTGACTCCAGCATGTCTCCTTTATGTTACACCCCTGTGGCATTTTCCTGGGTTTTTAATTATCCCACTAAAAATGTCATTTAAAATAAAACTTCTTCCACCATATTAGAAGAATGCCAAAATATTTGAGTCATGTTAGTTGCCTTGCCTTGAATATCTTGACTTCCCTCTTCTCCACCTCCTTTAAACCAGGGATTTTCAGCTCCACCCACTTCTGACAAGGACACAAAATGGAACTGACAATCACCAGATGGTGTTCCAAGTCAAGTTCTGAAAAATTTGATGTTTTTCAATCTTATAACTTACTATATTTTTCCTATTAGTTTACATTTTAAAAATTTTTCTTGAACCAATACTTTACTCTCATTAAACCTTTTTTTCTCATTATACCTTCTCTTCTGCTTGACAGTTGAAACACTTATTTGGCATTTTGAGTCTGTTCACTTTTTCTAAAATCTCTCCCTCTTGCCAGGTGTTTTATAATTCCTTATTTTTAAAAAATTTACTTATTTATTTATTTATTTTTAGAGAGGAGAGAAGGGAAGGAGGAAAAGAGGGAGTGAAACATTGATCAATTGCCTTTCATATCATACCTGAATGGGATGAACCCACAACCCAGACATGTGGCCTTGACTAGGAATTGAACCAGCAAACTTTGGCTTTGCAGAATGATGCCAAACCAACTGAGCCACACTGGTCAGGGCTAACTCCCTATTTTTAACTGACTTAAAAATAATCAAAGTATTTACTCTGCCCTAATATGCCCAAGCTTTTCCCACCTCAATGTCTTTGTCCACTCAAATCTCTCCCTCTTTTCTGCTACCTCAGGACATGAGTTCATTGAGTCCATATCATGTCCTGGATAACAAAGTTACATCTGGCTACCATAAAACCTGTATGGAATAGAAAGCTGCTCCATCTTTTTTTTGTTACTAGGTTATTACTTTTGGGAGAAATAATTTTATTTTTTCATTCTACGTAATCAGAAATGTCTACAAGTACTTCTGACCCAGTGACTAACACATAGTAGGTACTCTAAAGAGTAATCTTTTGTTTCTGTGGAATTTTTTTCTGTTGTTATTTGACTGAAACATAATGGTAAGCACTATTTGATTTTTTTCTCCATTTACTATCTCATGATAATTTTTTTTACTGATCAACAGAAGTTTATGAAGTATGTAAATGTTATTGGAAATACTGAGACATTTAAGAATGTAGAGATTTTTGTTAAGTTTACCAGTTTTATTTTTAAATAAGTTGTTTAACAAACTGAGGTAGCCATCTTGGCCACAGTTTCCTGAGTCTTACCCCAAACAGAGATTTATTATTTCCAGTGAAAGGGTGAGAAAATCTGTATTTCTACCAAGTATACCATACCATTCCAATGATTAGTCAAGATTAGGAAACATTTAGTCAAGATTTTCTCTACACAGTGGGTTCTACAGGGCAGCAGCATAATCTAATGAGAATTTGTTAGAAATGCAGAATTTCAGGCCCCACACAAGATCTACTGAATCAAATCTGCATTTAAGAAGTTATTTGCTAATTTACATGCTCAGTGAAGATTATGAAGCACTGTTCTACAACACAACTATTGAAAAATGAACATTTTATCCTTTTGTGTGTGTATATATGTGTGTGTGTGGGTGTGTAAATGTATGAAGTGCTATAAGACAGTGTGTAAATACATTTATAAGTCAAAAATATTTGGCATCCTTATTTATAGTTTGCTATGAAGTTTAATGTATTAATTAAAAATCTGGGGAAAAGATAATTTTGTGCTTGGTGACTATATTTAGCATATTTAGCATAGTTTTAGCTCATTATTTGGTTGCTTTATATATGCATGAAGGAAAACACTGTCTGCACAAATCAATTGTTTTAAGTAAATTGAGTTTAAAAATAAGATAATTTTAGTATAATGTTTTTATGTTTTGTTTGCAAAATGCAACTAACTTGCTTGACTGAATTTTTTACCTGATAATTCATGAATATCATCAGATAGATACAGTGGCTGAACTAAAGAAGCCCTACTTTTAATATGATGTTAAAAAAAGTTTTGTATCAGTCTTGATATGTCCCATAAGTATTTCAGAAGTAAAAAGATTATTTGTGGGATATAGGAAGGACAAAGAGATTTGCTACAGTGTGAGTTATTAAAGCATTTTTAGTGATGTTTACTCTTTTACGAAGATGCCTTTTATAAGTAGCTTATTATCATTTGTTAAATTAAGTGACACTTTACAGAAGGCTTGATGACTTTAATCTATGCATTAAATATGCACATATATTTTAAAAATATTTGCATCTTATAATACATTTAGTACTGACTTGTCGTAGTGTTACTGGTTAACTATTTCTTGATTTTGTTTCATATTTTAAAAAACTTTATTTCATAAAGTGCTTCTGTATGTTAATTTGTATTATTTCTGTTTCTTAATTCTGAAATGGTGATATATATCAGTATTTGAATTGATGCATTTCCATCTTAACTGAGATTTTTGAAGGAAGCTTTCTCCTAGTCATTTGGAATATATAAAAATGTCAAGATTCCAAAAATAGTTTATATTCTTGTTCTTCTATTTAAGGTTTAAATATATTTCTGACAACATATTGCTTATTATACACAATTTCACTTGAATTTGCACAAAACTTCATTGCTATGCATTTATAAATCATAGCTTGTACTAACTAGTACAGGCATTTTTACTAACAAAGTACTATTAATACTAGTGTTATTAAGGCCTAATTAACCACTACTATTTAAATTCAGAGTTTAGTAAATATTCATTATTTAATTCACATCTAGATTTTTAGATGTTTCATTTGTCTTACTATTTCACCCTCGTTTGAATGAACCAACTTCACACACACAAATTTTTAGATGGTAATTTTTACAATTGTGATTAATTCTATTTATGTTTACCAATTTCTATTGTATTTTCAACAGTATGTGAATAAAGTATTGAGGAAAGGCATTGCCAAAGGTAGAAATGCAGAAATCTTTTCTAAAGTTGTATAGGAAAAGGAAACCTTTTTCTCAAGTTATGAAATAGTTTCTCAAAGTTCAAACCAGCTGCTGATTTGGTGAACGTGATAAAAATGTCATTCTTAATGTGTTATTGATAATTCTGATACTTTCATCTTCATTTTAAAGTGTCATTAATATTTATTTTAAGCTCATTCAATTTTTAACTACCTAGCCTCAACCCCATAGATGAATTAGATTTTAAAAATACTTCAAAATATTAAATAATGTCTGTAAAACATTTAAAAAGTATATATACAAGGCTTGTCCACAAAGTATCAAGCCACATGCTATGAAAAATAGAGACATTTATTGAAGAAGATACAAGATTCAAAGAATATTATACATAGGACAATGATGCCTCAGTCCCCCTCAAAGTTACGACCTTGAGGAAATCTGTTCATTGGTAGTGGTTTGAATCAATCATTAATAACTGTAGCATGATGTTCATTCTGCCCTGGTAGCAGAAGCCGCAGACCAAATTTTGCCCCAACATATTTCATGCCAAGATCTTGTGCCGAAATCTTGGACACAGTAGTTTTTGGAATCCCCAAATCAGCTTCTAGTTCTCACCCTGTCAGTCACCAGTCTTTGTTGATTGCAGCCCACACACGTTCACCATTCTCAGGTGTTCTGCTTGTTACAGGCCTTCCAGAGTGTGGATCACTTTCAACAGATTCTCTTCCATCTTTGAAGTGCCACAATTTTATTTGTGCTGCACTCATTACATCATCCCCGAAAGCCTTCTTAATCATCGGAATAGTTTCCGCAGAGGAATGTTCAAGCTTCATGCAAAATTTAATGCAGATTCGTTGCTCTATTTGCTCAGTCATTTTGAATGTGATGGACACACAGTACATATGCTCACTCAACGCTGTTCACCACCCCCACTGATTAGTACAGTGAAGTTGTTATTTTTCACACATGCACACCCCAGTCCACTCAACTTGGCTGCCAGGTTACATGGATGTCATGCAAATCGTTCTTGTTATATTAACAATGGCTGAACTTTTCCCTGACAGACCTCATAAAATGGCCCAAAATGAAATGAAGTGGTAGCTTTTCTCCCCCAGATCCAGAAGAAAACATTTTTTATAGTCTCTATATTTTTTTAGGTCTCTTGAGAATGGAAAATGAAATACTCTCTGCCCTCCAGAAACTTATAATTCATATTTTCCCTAAGGCCATTATTCTTTGGGATCTGATAGGAATTGCATTTCTGGAACATTTGACAGTAAACAGGTGGTTGGTTACTGCTTTAGCTTTGTCATTAGAAAGTTTTCCAAGCATATTGAATATATGCTAGTTGATGTAAAAAACAAACTGAATTTAAACAATGCCATTTTTGCCCCAGTAACTTATTTTTCCTCTGAATTTCTACAACATAATATCATTAGAAACATACAGCTTCTGTATTTATTAACTATAGGTAGAATATATTGACATTTTGCTATAAAATTAGAAATTTAATAATATTTTACAACTATTTTTTTCTAGTTCTTGCTCACATTTTGAACTCTTCTATTTGTTATCTTTATTACTCAAATAATAAACTTAAATATCAATTTTTTTCTATCTTATAATACCTATTATAAGATTTTCAAAGCTGTCTTCTGTTCCCTGAATTACCTATTTCATCTCTTCTGACTTGTTACATTTTTAGTCTTTTTCATTCATTTTTATGCCCTTGGTTTTCTTGAAATGTTTAATGTTTTGCTGTTGCTGTTGGTTCAACATATAAATGAAAGATGTGGCTGATTAATAGGGCGAGTAGCTGAAGTAAATTTTCTGCATGGTTGTGTAAGTTTATTTCAAGAAAGCTTCTCCCTTAAATGGGAATGTGTAGAGAAGCAGGCTTCACTGTAGGGTTTTCATTTCAGAACTGAGTTCACCAAATTGCCAACATTGCCAAAGTAGAGACAGTGTTACTTTGACATGGCTGACTTAACTTGCAGTCTGTAATTGAGGCTGGAAGTTAACTCTAAACTCTGCCCTGCTTATCTTTCGCATTCCTACACCCACATCCGGTGCTTTCTCCGGACAGCTGGTTTGTTTTCTTAGATTTTATCCTGGGGGCAAAAGCCATTTCTGTGAGAGGCATCTATTAGGTGGAGAGAGTGTGGAAAAAGGAGGTGTTTTAGAGGCCTGCACATTCTCAGTGGTGGATTTTAATTAATTCCCAGGTGATTGTTCTATGGCTGCTCTTGCCCTTCCTGTTCTGTGGGAAGTAAGAATTTACTACTGGTATTTGGAACTGCATTTTTTCATAGTCTTTTGTTTGAGAATCTGTGTCCTTTCATCTGCTCACTTTCCACCAGGTCCCTCAAACTTCCTGGTCTTTTGCTGGTACCTTTCTTATCCCCCATCATTGATATAATTTTATTATTATTAAAATGAAGGGTAAGGGGCAAGCAAAGGAGCAGGAATAGAAGACTCATGGGCACAAACAATGAAGGGATTGACTGTGGGAGGAGGAATGTGGTAGGAGTGAGCAATGGGGAAAAAGGTGGGACAACTGTAACTGAACAACAATAAATTAAAAAAATATGCATATACAGGGAATTTCAGAGATGGTAAAGTAAAAGTTTCTGAAATCTAAAATGAAAATATGTCCAGAGCAGTTTACTTGTGAATTTCAATCTGCTTCTCCTTCTGTAAAATCCATAGAGAGTTATTTGTATACTCTTATTCCTTACTGAGGAACCAGAGTAGTTTATGCCAACTTTTAAGTAGAGGATATAATCCTTAATTTGAAACTCTGCTCATTGTGTCCTGAAGAAACCTGACTTCAGACATAATGAAACCTGTCATTTAAAAAAGAAAAATAAAGAAAGGGAGAGAAGTAGATTTGAGTGCTTAAAATATTTTACTGAACTGGAAATATTTTTTTCTTAATATAATATTATAATACATGTGGGCAATAAACATTCATGATCACTTTCTCCCTACATGTCCATGTTACAAAATCATTTAATGGGCACTGACGCCACATACTCTGGCCTAAAGAGCTGAGTGTTCCATGGCTTACAGGTTTGCAAAATCTGCTTTGGAGTACATTTTACTTTTTATTCATTTTATTCACTTAGTCCAGGTGATTTTGATTCCTAACAAATACAATTTGAGTTACCATATTTTTCAGACCATAAGACACACTTTTCCCCAAATTTGGGAGCAAAACGGGGGTGCATCTTATAGTCCAAATATAGCTTACCTGGCTCACTGGTGGGGGTTAGGGGTTGGCAGTGGAGCGGGGTCACAGGAGGCAGAAGTAGGACCAAACTTTTTGCTTCAAAAATTTTTTTTTTCCTATTTTCCTCCTCTAAAACCTAGGTGCGTCTTATGGTCCAGTGAATCTCATAGTCCTAAAAATATAGTACTTTTTTTTCTTATTTTAAAAATATATTTATTGATTATGCTATTACAGTTGTCCCATTTCCCCCCCTTCACTCAACTCCATCCTGCCCATCCCCTCCCTCCCACATTCCCCGCCTATAGTTCATGTCCATGGGTCATACTTATAAGTTCTTTGGCTTCTACATTTCCTACACTATTCTTACCCTCCCCCTGTCAATTTTCCACCTATCATTTATGCTATTTATTTTCTGTACCTTTCCCCCCTCTATCCCCCTCCCACTCCTTTATTTATAACCCTCCATGTGATCTCCATTTCTGTGGTTCTGTTCCTATTCCAGTTGTTTGCTTAGTTTGCTTTTGTTTTTGTTTTAGGTGTGGTTGTTAATAACTGTGAGTTTGCTGTCATTTTTACTGTTCCTATTTTTGATCTTCTTTTTCTTAGATAAGTCCCTTTAACGTTTCATATAATAAGGGCTTGGTGAGGATGAACTCCTTTAACTTGACCTTATCTGAGAAGCACTTTATCTTCCCTTCCATTCTAAATGATAGCTTTGCTGGATACAGTAATCTTGGATGTAGGCCCTTGCCTTTCATGACTTTGAGTACTTCTTGCCAGTCCCTTCTTGCCTGTAAGGTCTCTTTGGAGAAATCAGCTGACAGTCTTATGGGAACTCCTTTGTAGGTACCTGTGTCCTTCTCTCTTTCTGCTTCTAAGATTCTCTCCTTCTGTTTCATCTTAGGTAATGTAATTATGATGTGCCTGGGTGTGTTCCTCCTTGGGTCCAGCTTCTTTGGGACTCTCTGAGCTTCCTGGACTTCCTGGAAGTCTATTTCCTTTGCCAGAATAGGGAAGTTCTCCTTGATTATTTGTTCAAATAAGTTTTCAATTTTTTGTTCTTCCTCTTCTCCTTCTGGCACTCCTATAATTTGGATGTTGGAACGTTTCAAGATGTCCTGGAGGTTCCTCAGCCTCTCCTCATTTTTCTGAATTCTTGTTTGTTCCTTCTTTTCTGGTTGGATGTTTCTTTCTTCCTTCTGGTCCACACCATTGATTTGAGTCCCAGTTTCCTTCGCATCACTGTTGGTTCCCTGTACATTTTCCTTTGTCTCTCTTGGCATAGCCTTCATTTTTTCATCTAGTTTTTGACCAAATTCAACCAATTCCGTGAGTGTCCTAATTACCAGTGTTTTGAACTGTGCATCTGATAGGTTGGCTATCTGTTTGCTGCTTAGTTGAATTATTTCTGGAGCTTTGAAGTGTTCTGTCATTTGGGCCATTTTTTTTTTTGTCTTGGCGTGTCTGTTACTTAAAGGGGCGGAGCCTTAGGTATTGGTGGGGGGAGGAGGGTAAAGCTGGTAGCTGTGCTGTGATGCTGTACTTGGGGGAGGGGCCGAGAGGGAGCAGTGCCGCTTACTCCACTCTCCACTGGGTTTCAATCACTCCCTCTGCTACCCACAATCAAATTGGGCCCCTCTTGTGCTGGTTCCCGAGTGGGTGGGCTTGTGCACCCTCTAGGCCCCTGTGGGTCTCTCCAAGGACCTCTCCTGTGAGGCTGGGAGTTTCTCCTGCTGCCACCTCAACCCCCACTGGTGTTTTCAATCAGAGGTTTGAGGCTTTATTTCCCCGCACTGGAACCCTGGGTTACATGGTCTGCTTTGCTTCCCCACCATTCTTCCCAGTTTATCTGTGCTCGAATGTAGGGCAGCAGGGTCTGCTAGTGGTCAGACTGCTTGCTCTGTTCCTCTCACACTCCGCCAGTCTGGGTACCGCCATGGCAACAGGAGTCCTCTCTGCCTGGCCATCATCTCTGCCCCTCCTACCGGTCTGGATGAATGTTTCTTTTTTATCTACTTGGTGTCGGACTTCCTTGCCTTTCAATTTTCTGTCAGTTCTGGTTGTGTGAGGAGGCGCAGTGTGTCTACCTACGCCTCCATCTTAGTTCTCTCACTTTTTTCTTTTTTAGTATTAAAGATATAACCCAAAGAAATTCTGCCTACAAGTGAGGTTATTATAGAAATTTAAAATCATGATGTTGACCAAGAAGTATTAGAGGAAACAGCTTTGCCATTTTACTGTGCCCTGCAGCAAACCCTATAGCTGACGTTTCTTAAAGGTGACTCTCCAAACTGGGGATCAGGACCAGAAAGCCCCTCACAGGCTTATTTTGATATAAGCCTTTCTCTTGCTGCCTCCAGGCTTCCCAGGGAGTCCTGTGTGAACTTCCCAAGCCTGTTTCTACTGTAATGCTTCTTATTAGAAAATATATGCAGAGAACCATTAGAGACATTTATGACCATTGAGGTACTTCTTGCTCTGAAATTTATTAACCATAGAAGTGTTGGCCAGTTCTTTGCTAGAATATAATAAGAGCGGGTGTTTGTGTTTTACTAAGGAACACAGTAAGGAACTCGTTGCTAAGGATAATGAATTGATATCTCTTGGGAGAAGCAGAGATCTCTCGGGAGAAGCAGAGAGAGGGTAGGTATGTGTGTTATATTTTTCTTGACTACTCAGGATGTTCCCAGTTGGACAAAGATGAAACTAGTTGGAAAATTCATACAACCTTTTTTAAATAAAGCATAATAATTTTGTTCTTAATATAGGATATTATGACTATATTATGTACTTTTTCTAGGGAAATAATAGACTCAGAAATTTTAAGCTGCCAAGAAACTATAAAGTTATCTCAGAACACGTACTCTTCCCAAATTGTTTTACTATTCACACAGTGTCTTTTAAAAAAATGCTGTTTATGCTCAAGCCAGTCTGACAATCATCTTTTTTTTAACTCATCTCAAAATCTAAAAATACTGCTTTACATCCAATATTTTTATGACTACAATAAATTAATTTAAATTCCATTATGTCTACCATATATTGACCAGGGATGGGACTCTGATTAAGTTGACAACTGGACATAATCACCTACATTACCTACCTGGTTAATCAGATTTGTAAATGATTTACTGAAATTGTTATTCCTTTATTGGTATTTTGTATTGATCAATATAGTTAGCCCTTGAACATTCATCTAAAATTCAGTACAAAGTATTTTTGGAGATTGTTTATGTCCAGTAAATTTAAAGAAAATTAAATCAGTGGCAGCACTGTAATTTTTAGTAAAATAATTCAGTTCATGGGTCTGCCCTGTGCTCCATATATGGCCTCAGGAAAGGCATTTTATCTTTCTGGGAATCATTTTTAATCTATAAAATGGGGATAACCTTTCCTGAACTGATTTACCACATTGTGGGCCATGATTCTAGAAGCCATGCACAGGGTTATACCTTGGTTATTGACATGGGTTTTTCTTACACATGCATTTCTCCCAAGTAGTCTCTACAGCTCTGTCCATATAACCTCTTACAATAATTAGATATGTTCTATATCTGCACTGCCCAACATAGGAAAGTCTAGCCATATATGGCTATTAATCATGTAAAATATGCTAATGTAACTGAGGAACTGAATGTTTGCTTTTATTGCATTTTTAACTTATTTTAAATTAAATTTAAATAGGCATATGTGTCTAATGGGTACTCTATTGGACTACATAGTGAGAAGATAAAAATACCTGAGGCACTATACAGATACAGAATTGTTGTGAGATTTGAATCAGCGAGTAATATAGATTTTCTCCATTTAAAAAATACTCTGCAAATTTGTTATGATTATATGAACCAGTGCCTCTACTTTTATGTAGTGTATTTGGTGAAGAAATTATTTAGAGATATTGCATTTATAATTTATGTAATTCTAAAAATCATTTTGTATGTATTATTTTTATCAGTAATATCTTTATTATTCTGGGTTTATGCTTAGCTGTGTGCTTATCTATATCACCAGAAGGATCTGTGGTATGCCTCAATTTAATTTTAAATAAAATACATACCATAGGAAGTGAATTCCCATAAACATAATGCATTTCATTTAGGAAGGTTTTTTTTTTAAGCAATACAAATGGTTTTCGTTAATATACATCCCCCTCTTCCACTCTCATGAAATAGCATCACTCCTCATATCTATTGAATCTATCAGGTTCTGCTGTCTTTTGTGTTCTATTTTAATTCAAATATGTCAATATCGCCCTCCTCCTTGATTAGCTTTTCTTTTCTATTGAATAAATTTACTTTCAAGTAGTGGTAATAGTCTATAACTACTTTTAACTCATCCTTTTGGACTATTAAAGAGTCTACATTTAAGGATATACTGTTCTAGAATAATGTAAAAAAAAGTACAAGTAACATATCTAAGAAGATGAAAGTGATACAGTACTCTATTATGTTAAAAATAGGCATCTTTTGACATCAATTTGATATTTCTGTGAATGTCCATTCAGCTTAAGTGATTTCTTCAAAGAATGAGTTAGCTCTCATCTTTCTTTGCAACTAATTTAGGCAGCAAATTTGGCTTTGTGGACTGAATGATAAAATATTTGATGGTCATCTGTGCTATTTTTGTTTTTATTGTCTTTATTTTTGGTCACCTGATTATAAATACCTTTCTTTGTCCAGTTCCTTGGATTCTGAATCAATAAATTCTATACACTTCAGAATATTGAGTGTTGAAAATCAGAACTGAGTAGTTTCTGTTTTGGTTTTATTTCTACTTATTTAAAAATAGATGCTTTAAATTATATATTCAGTTTTGGGTTAAATGATTTCAAACATTTTTTTAAACAATTTTTATGTATCTTTTAAAAACTTCAGTTTTGAAAAGTAGGAAGTACAGAAAAGAAAAAAAAAATTATCACACCACAGTTTTAAGATGCCCAGATAAAACTTCCACATTTAAATTGTGTGTATTTTCAAATGCTTATATTTTTTAAGATACTGTCATCAAAGAATTGCTGGATCAAAATGTAAACATATTTTTGGTACATACTTCCAGCCAAAAAGTACCAATTTACCAAACAATCAGCCAGTCTTATCCATTCTATATATGGGCATACCCATTTATCCATTTCTTCGTCAACACTGAAGATCTTCTATTCTATCTTCCCTAATATGATCAATCAAAAATATTTTGTATCATTATTTAATATGCATTTTATTGACTATTGAGGAAGTTAGTTCTTTTATGTTTATAGACTATTTATGTGTCTCTAGTTAAATCAGTCATGTGGTAGTAATCATTTTGAATCTTCCCATATAAAGTGTTCTTCAAATTTACTTGGTGCCAGATCCCCTTTTTTTTTTTTTTTGCAGAGTATCTTATTTACTGTAATTCATTTTTGGGAAATTATATTATATACTATATAATATATTTAACCACTAGAATTTTTATAAAGAACATAAACAACAATAAAATATATTAGATTGTAGTGAAACATCTTACAATGCAAGTAGAGTCTGTCTTTTATTGTTTATATGATGCGAAAAAGTATAGATAATAAATATTAATGCCCATTAAACACTGGCAGGTAAAGTCCTTAAATATTATGAAGCTCTTCACTTAAATTTATCTAAAAAAGTTTCCATGTCTATTTAGGAAACATTGCTATTGGATAAAGTTACAAGGACCTATTTTACCAAATAAGTATCTTTCAGAAAACTGAAGATACAAATATATACACGTTTCAATAAAACAAATAACATAGTTGATTTATTGTTATCTATCAAAAGTGGCCTGTTTTAACCATATATATTAACATGCATTCTCCAATAATTAGTTTAATACAATATTTAATAATTTCTACATAATTCCTCTATATAATGAAGTATATACAAAGCAAACTCTTTTTAAGAAAAAAAAACAATTTTCCTATTAAATTGCCAATGTCCCATAGGGTTAATGAGAGGTTCTATTTAGGTAAATCATCTACATTGGGCTACCCACCTCACTTTCACCCCCACCCCAACTTAATTAGGCTATCAATCACAATTAGTAATGTTATACATTTTTCACAGCTGCCTAATCACTGCTTTGTTTCAACCAAATTTAGCAAATGGATGGAATATTAAATGTATTATTGAGCAAGGAAGTTACATGTTGAATATTCTCACTTTACTTAACCTATAAAAAAGCAAAAGAATAAGATAAACTAAATAAACAAAAAGTTTGCAAAGGAGAATATAGCAGGTGATAGCCAGTTCTAATAATGGAATTATTTAAAACATAGCTATTAGGGAGTGAAACCTTTGTTTCCAATTTTTTACTGAAGGCTTCTGATAGGTGGCAGCATTTAAACAAAGTCTATATTCATAGGAATATGCATATGTTGAAATGAACTATGTTGTTGACACCTCCTATTGGCTACAAGTTCTATAAAACTCCAAATATTGAATTGAGATTTACTTAGTTTATAAATGCCAATAGGACGAATTAAATCTGCTTCATGTGCACCTAGATAAGAATATTTTCTCAGGGTTGTAAACTTCTTGCACAAAAAAGTCACAATTGAGAAGTGGCAGACACCATAATCCATATACACTTTGTTAAAAACAATGTAGACACAATGGAGTATACAAATGATGTATCTTAGAATTTTACTCTTGAAACCTATATAATTTTATTAACCAGTTACTCCAATAAATGTAATAAATAAATAAATACAGTTATTTCAAATCCAGTACTTCAACCTTTAAAACTGTTCATTTTTACAAAGAAGAGGTGTAAATTGTTTATAACATAATGAACTTTGAGGAAACAGCCACAGTAACAAATTGACACTTGTATGACTCATAAAATTGACTATATAATGCTTGCCCTAGTTGGGCTTCCCTCCCTGGTAACTGAGAAAAAGATGAGAATCCTATGCTATGTTAATTTATCTATCTTAATTATAATACTCTCTTGCTACAAGTTTTATGGTATTAACTTCCCATGTTAAGTAATTGACCACTACATATCTATATTAATTTTTCTATTTCTTTGAACCCACAAATGCTTTTCCTTATATTATCGAAAAGAGTAATATTAAATTGTTACCTGAACACAGCATTATGGCTTCAATGATATAATACTGATCTCAGAACTTTCTACCTAAAAGTAGTGAAGATATTTTTTTTCACAACCTGATTTATTTCCCTTTCTGAAAGGAGTTTTTGATAATGGCAAGAACAGAGGCAAATAAATAACCAAATATCAACTTGAATAAACAAAGGGTAGAGATATTTATGTTGGTATGTAATTGAGATGTCAATTACTTTGTATGGATTTCATTTTTTTAATTCACAACTACAAGCTGAATGTCAAAGAAGGGAAAAATATTCTGTTCAGCCTTGCAGGAAAAGAAACAATTCTTAGTGCTTATCACTATGATATTGCACTACAGGGTGCCAAAAAAGGTGTAAAGGTTGACATATTGCCTGATCTTCATGATACTGTGTAATCATTGATAATGAAGAGTAAAAGTTGGAATGTGTAAGGAGATTGCACATCCAGACTAGGAGTTAAGGGTGGGAGTCAGTAAGGGAAATTTACCAGAATATGTGACAATTAAGGTCAATTTCAAGAAGGAATTAGTCATAAAAATTAAGAACATTCCTGATTCAAAACATGAAGTGAAAAAAATTAGACCAGTTTCAGCAGAATAAAGCTAGAAAACAATAGGGAAATATTTCAATTTCTCCCCCTTAATATTGAATCATGTTCTATATCTAAACATATCATGCAGAGTCTCAGGTGATGTGCATAGTCTCATCCTCAAAACACAGTTATTAGAAGTGTTGACATCTTCCATAATTATTTCTCCTCCTCAGAAATACTACATTTTCCTTGTATTATAAAAGTAAGAAATCATGATTCCCTTGAAATGTTTTCTTTTTGTGAAAAAATCCCTTTTTCTCTTTTTTTGGTATTTTATAGCATCAAGTTTTTGTAATGAGCAGTTTTACAGCTTAATATTAAAACTGTTTTCTGATACTTGCAGCTATTGACAGTTCTTCCAGTAAACATCTTTGAAACTAAATTTTGATCTGTGCTTTGATTATTTCAGGAGGCTAAAATTATAAAACAAAATTACTAAGTTAAAATATATAAGCGTGTTAAAGGCTTTTGATATGTAATGCCAACCAGAAATATTTTTTTCAATTTATCATGCCAGGATTTGAGAAAAATTATTGGTGACTTTCCCCTAAATTCAGTAATTCTTCTTTTTTTTCATTCAGTCATTCTTGTCTCAGTATATCTGGCAATGGTTTTCCATTGTATTAATGATACATATGGAAATTGGCAGTTGCAATTTACCTTTATTTCCCAACAGGATTAAACGAATTATCATTGTATAAAATCCTGAATTGTTTCACTTCTTTGTTCTGTATATCAAAAACCCTGAAAAAGTGTTCAGTGGAATTTAGTATTGCTTAGAAAAAGCCTCTGTGATGGTCACCTTGCTTAATTTCACCATTGCTGTTTGTTTATTTTCCCCTTTTTATTGAATTTATTGGGGTGAGATGGTTAACAAAATTTTACAGGTTTCAGGTACACAATTCCACAACACATGATGTATGCATTATATTGTTTGTGTCTTCTTTCCTTGAAGGAGTGTTGCATTGACTACTTTGTTTTACTCTTGGAACTATAAGGTTTGTGGCAAGTGATTGCACAATTTCTCTAGGCATTCAGCCTGAGAACGGGATGCTCAGACTGTAGACTGAATGCTGGGAGTAAGCTGTTTTGGGTGTCTAAGTCTGTCAATGTTTCACTGTTTAAGGGCAAAATGGATAATATCTAGCAAGTCAGATGACCCCAGGAGGGAGTTTTTTTTTTTAACTGGGCCCCTGTTGGGCTGATTATAAAACTAATCAGCCATTTCTCAAGCAAGCCATTATGCGTCTGACCATATGAATAAACATAATTTATTCAAATATAATTTATGTTAAATACATTTTTGAGTTATTATGCACAATATTTTCTTCATCAAAAAGCAGTGACGAAAAGTGTATATATATTTGCAGTAGATTAGCATCTTGAATATCCTGTTTTCCTCCTGCTATTGATGAAAGAATTATAGTTCCTCTGATTATATTCTCCCTTCTGCACATAACTCAAGCATTCGGGAGAGGGTTACTTATTTTGGGGACTATATATTAGGATGATATTCTAGATAGTCTGCTTGTTTAAAGTTGTAACAGTACTTCAGATTTTGTTCTGTTAACAGATCTTGCCATCATAGAAAAGCCCAGTTCTGTGTTTATTAACACATACATTTGTGTGCTACAGTGTCAGTCCTGACCTCAGAGGTACCCATTAGTAACCTTTTCCATTTTACTACAATGTAATCATAGACACTGAAGTAGCAGACCATTTTGTTTCTCAGTCAGAAATAATTCATAATCATTGCATTTCAAAAATAAAACCTGAGTGTTTCCTTTGTTTCTAATAAAAACAGTTGGTTGCTCCCCTCAATGTTCATACTTTTAAGGTAGAAATTATATATTCAAATCATTTTTGCAAATGTAATGTGATATCTCTGTATATAGTCTTTCTAAAAAGAGTAAGTTTATTACATGTAAATCTGAAAGATTATTGTTAATCACCAACTCTTGACATGAAAAAGTATCATAATTTATTAGTATGCCTTTCTGGCAGGAGTAAATAGCTCTGCCTGAAGCCCTGAAACCCTCTTCTACAAGTTCATACCATTCTTTGAAGGCAAACATATTCAAATGTCACAGATATAATTGTACAGAATGTATTTTGAAATCTCTTTAAAAAACAAAGTATTGGTTCATCTATGGAGCAGAGGTAATATTTATTTCCAGTGTCATATACGTTGTAGCGCAGGGAGCTCTGACATTCAGGTATCACCATAAATGCCAACAAAGATGGCAATTATGTCTCATCACTAAACCACTGTGTGTCCAAGCTCAATGACTGGACACAGTTGTGACAGTTGTATCCTACACAAGCATACCAGGTCACCTGAACACTGTAGCCAAAATCCAGGCCACCTTCATTTCTCAAATCATGTGCTTAAGACACTAAATCTTTCCAGAGTACAAAACCACTTTGTGGGGTAGTGGTGGCCATTTGGCTAGCATAAATAGTCTTCAATCAAGGATAACAAAGCTTGTAGAGTTCTTTTAGCCAACAGGCATGCAACAATCACCTTGCCTGAAGGAGCAGAGTTAAGTTTTCCTCTATGCAGACATGCACTTGTGAACTTAATTGTCTCATCTAATCATGCTAATATGGATAGTGGATGATTCTCACTTAAATACAGTACAAAAATATTGTCTCAGGAATCCTTCCTTTTTCAGAGTCTCACACAACTCTCACATTCTTATATCTTCAGAAGCACACTAAAGAGTTAGTATTTATGATTATTTAATTATTATATAAATAAAGCAGTGCTATAAGAGATTTGCCCCCTATAATACCACCACTCTTTAGATTCTATCATAATCATAAATACTCTTATGTTCACGAGTCCTTAAGAAAAAGGGGTAAATAATTCTACCCTGAGGCATTGGGTTTACATTCCATGGACAGGAAAACTGGCCCATCTTCATTTGTATAGGCATCCCACTTTTCTTGATTGTAAAGCAATTTCATATTTCAAAATATGAAAACACTTTCATATTTTGGATATGTCTACAGGTGAGTATAAATATGGTAGTTTTTCACCCCAAAACTATTTTTAAATCAGTGCTATATCATATGATGAATATTGCCTTACAATTTAAGAATTATGATTTCTTAGTATGATCTTCCATCTGTTATGAATGTGAGTGATAATTTTGCTCAGCCTATAGTGGAAGGAAGTGGAATTTCTGTAATGGTGGGCCACTAGATTTGAATTTGATTTTTTTCTGTGTTATTTAGATACATCTGTCTATAATATTAATTTCTTAATGCCATTTATATTTCATAAAGTAAATATTTTAATTGTTATTTGTGGTGAAATATGTATAATCTAAAGTGTACCATCTTAACTATTTTTAAGTGTACAATTCAATATTGTTAAGTATGTTCACTTTGTTGTATTACTCATCTTCAGAACTTTTTCAAGTTGCAAACTGAAACTCTGTACCCAATAAACAACAAAAAATAAGCTTTATTGAAGTATAATACATATATCAAAAGGTACATTAATTAGAGGTATATAGCTATGTATTTTCACAAAGTGAAAACATACATGTAATCACCATGCAAATAGAGAAATAGAACATTACCATAATCCCTCCCACTCTCAGTTACTACTCTATACAGTTGTTTTTTACATGTTGACTTTGGATCTAGCAACATTGCTAAATTCATTTATTCATTCTGTCTGTTAAGTTGTAGATACTTTGGGATTTTCTACATATACAGCCATGTTATTCCTGAATAAGGATACATTTTTTTTTTGACATATTGACTTACTGACTGGGACTTCCAGTAGAATGATTAATAAATATGAGGATAATGGGCTTCTTGGAGGAGGCTTTCTATATTTCTCTACTAGGTGTGATGTTTGGTATAGGATTCTGTAGCTACTCTCTTAGATTAATGAAGTTACCATCTATTCCTAATTTGACAAAGGTTTTCATCCTGAACAGGTGATAAATTATTTCAAATGTTTTTTCTGCATATATTAAGATAATTTGTATTTGTTATTGTGGTGAATTATATTAATTAATTTTCAAATGCTAAACATTATGGATAATTTTGAAAAAGACAGGTATTATTTCTTTCTTAAAAATTGGAAGAATTCATTGGTAAACTGTGCCTACATATTTTTCAAGGTAAAGTTTCTAATTCGATTTCTTTAATAGATATGGGATTATTAGATTTTCTATTACTTTTGCTAAGAATTTCCCAGGAACTTGTTTAGTCACCTAAACTTTTAAGTTCACTGGCATAACATTTTCATTTTTATATTTTAATACTTGTATAATCTGTAGTATTGTTCCCCTTTTCACTTTGATTATAGGTTATTTCTGTCCTTTATTTTGATAAGATCATAAAAATCATTTTTTTAATTGTTGTTCAAGTACAGTTTTCTGCCTTTCCCCCCACTCCCCACCACCCCAGCCCACTCCTTCCCCTGTTTCCACACCCCTTTTTAATTGTCCATGTGTCCTTTATAATTGTTCCTGTAAACCCTTCATTCTTTTCCCCTCATTATCCCCTCCCCTCTGATCACTATCAGCCTGTTCTCAATTTCAGTATCTTTGGTTACATTTTGCTTTCTTGTTCATTTTGTTGATTATATTCCAGTTAAAGGTGAGATCATATGGTATTTGTCTTTTACTGTCTGGCTTATTTCACTTAGCACAATGCTCTCCAGTTCCATCCATACTGTTGCAAAGGATAGGAGTTCCTTCTTCTTTCTGCTGCATAGAATTCCATTGTGTAAATGTACCACAGTTTTTTTTGTTTTTTTTTTTTTTATCCATTCATTTACTGATGGGCATTTAGGTTGCTTCCAGCACTTGGCTATTGTAAATTGTGTTGCTATGAACATTGGGGTGAATAGGTTCTTTTAGATTGGTGTTTCAGGGTTCTTAGGATATAATCCTAGCAGTAGAATTGCCAGGTCAAAAGGCAGTTCCACATTTAGTTTTCTGAGGAAATTCCACACTGTTTTCCATAGTGGTTGCACCAGTCTGCAATCCCATCCACAGTGCACTAGGGTTCCCTTTTCTCCACAGCCTCTACAGCACTTGTTGTTTGTTGATTTGTTTATTATGGCCATTCTGAATGGTATTAAGTGATATCTCATTGGGGTTTTAATATGCATCTCTCTGATGGCTAGTGATGCTGAGCATCTTTTCACGTGTCTCTGGGCCCTCTGTATACCCTCCTTGAAGAAGTATCTGTTCAAATCCTTTGCCCATTTTTTAATTGGGTTGCTTGTCTTCTTAGAGTGGAGGTAAAAGACCTGTACTCAGAAAACTACGCAACAGTGAAGAAAGAAATTAAGGAAGACACACACAAATGGAAACAAATACCATGTTCATGGATCAGAAGAAGTAACATCATCAAAATATCATACTACCCAAAGCAATTTATAGATTCAGTGCAATACCTATTAAAGTACCAATGGCATATTTCACACATATAGAACAAACACTTCAAAACTTTATATGGAACCATTAACAACCCCAAATAGCTGCAGCAATTGTGAGAAAGAAGAGCAAAGTAGGAGGGATCACAATACCTGATATCAAACTGTATTAGAAGGCCACTATAATCATTTTTTTAAAGAGCCATTCATTTTGTTAATATTTTTCTATTGCATTTTTAAGACAGGGTTATACTTTAAAAAATAAGTAGGCATTATTTTTTAGAGCAATTTTAGGTTTAGAGAGAATATTGAGCAAAAAGTACAGAAATCTCCTGTTGACTCCCTTCTCTGTTCTTTGTTTCTGTGGTAAATTTGTTAAAATTGATGATCCAGTATTAATACATTATTATTAACTAAAGACCACAGTTTAACTTTACTATTGTTTTGCCTTTTCCAGAACATCATATATTTGGAATTATACAGTGTGTAGCATTTTCACATTGGTTTATTTTACTTAGCAATATACATTTAAGATTCCTCCAAGTCTTTCATGGTTCATTTCCTTTTTTACTGAATAATTCTCCATTGTGTAGATGTACCACTATTGGTTTATTACTTTACCTATTGAAGAAAATCTGGTTGGTTTCAAGTCTTGGAAAGTAGGAGAAAAAAGCTGCTATAAACATTTGTTTGAAGCATTTTATGTAGACATGAAGATTTTCAAGCCATCTGGGTTAATACATTGGAGCACGATTGCTGGGTTGTATAGTAACACTTTCATTAGCTTTAGAAGAAACTGCCCAACTCTTGTATAGTGATTGTGTCATCCTGTATCCCCACTCACAATGAACAAGTGTTTCTATTCTCCACATTCTTGTCTGCATTTGGTATTGCCAGTATTTTGGAGTTTAGTCATTCTGATAGTTGCGCAGTGGTATCTCATAATTATTTTAATTTGCAATTCCCTAATGACACATGGTAATGATTATCTTCATTTGCTTATTTGCTACCTGTATATCTTTTGGTGAGATATCTGTTCAGATCTTTTTACCCACTTCTTATAGATTGTTTACTTTTTATTGTTGAGTTTTAAGAGTTCTTTGTATATTTTGAATATGACTTTGATCAGATATGTGTTTTGGAAATATTTTCTTGCAATCTGTGGTTTCTCACTATTTTTTTATATTTAATTTTTTTTATTGTTCAATTACAGTTGCTCCACTTACTCTTCCCTGCCCTGCCCATCCTCCCTCTCTCACATTCAGTCCTCCCCCCCTCATTATCTTTGTCCATGGGTCCTTTATACATGTTCCTTGACTTGACCCTTCCCCTACTTTCTCCTGTTATCCCCCTACCCCTCCCCTCTGGTCACTGTCAGTTTGTTCTTTATTTCCATGTCTTGGGTTCTATTTTGCTCGCTTGTTTGTTTTGTTGATTAGGTTCCACTTATAAGAAAATCATTTGGCATTTGTCTTTTACTGCTTGGCTTATTTCACTTAGCATAATACTCTATAGTTCCATCCATGCTGTCATGAAAGGTAGAAGTTCTTTCTTTCTGCTGTGTAGTACTACATTGTGTAAATGTGCCACAGTTTTTTGATCTGTTCCTCTTCTCACCATTAAAACAGTGTATTGGGTAGACCAGATGTTTTTCATTTTAATAATGTCCAATTAGCATTTTTTTTCTGGATCATGCTTTTGATATTGTATGTGAAACCTCATTGCAAACCTTAAGGTCTCCTAGATTTTTTCCTTGTAACTTCTAAAAGTTTTCAATTTTACATTATGTCTGAGATCCAGATAGCATGTTTTTAAATTTCATTAATTTCTGTCCTTAACTTATTATTTCTTTTTGTCTACTTTTTTGGCATTAATTTACTGTTTCTTTTTTAACCTATTAATATGGAATTTTCTTAGTTTCTACTGTGTGTATTCAAGACTATAAATTTCTCTGTAAACACATAGATGTATCTCACAACTTAATGAAGTTTCATAATCATTTTAAAGTATCTTCTAATTTTCATTATGACTATTTTAACTACTATATTATTTAGTAATTTTTAATGTCAAAGTATTTTAGTAAATTATATTTTAACACTGGTTAATTCACAATAATAAGAAAACATAAGTGATATAAAGACTTTAAAATTTATTGGCACTTGCTTTATGGTTCAGGATATTATCTATTATGATAAAGTTCCTTACGCCCTAGAAAATGTGCACATTTTGCCATCATTTCATATGGTATTATATATTTTTTACATAAATGTATACAATATACTATAAATCAGAATCTATCTATATATGTTTATAGATATATGTGTGTGCATGTAACAACTAGATTGTATATTCATAGTTTAATTTGTCTTGTAATTTAATTAAAATTTTATCTGCTTATCCAGAGTTACTAAGAGTGGTGCTTAAAATTCCCCCACCGCAGCATCATTTACAATAGCCAAGATTTGGAAGCACCCCAAGTAGATGAAAAAAGTCATGGTACACAATGGGATACTTCTTGGCAGTAAAAAAAGAACAAAATCTTACCTTTTGCAACAGCTTGGATGGACATGGACTGTATCATGCTAAGTGAAATAGAAAAAGATAAATATCATATGATTTCACTCATATGTGGAATATAATGAACAAAATAAATTAACAAACATAATAGAAACAGACTCTTATAGACGCAGAGAACAGACTAACACCTGCCCGAGGGTAGAAGGGTCAGGGGCTTGGTGAAAAAACCCAACTCATAAACACTGGCAACAGTTGATTACCAGGAGAAAACAGGAGTGGTGGAAGTAAAAGAGGGTAAAGAGGAATAAATTGGGGTAGAAGGAGACTTGACTTTGGGTGATGAACACACAATATAATATACAGATGATGTGTTATAGAGTTATATGCTGGAAACTTACATAATTTTATTAAGCAATGTCACCATAACAAATTCAATAAGTATAGAAAATTAAAAATTAAATAAAATAAAATGAAGCTCCCATTATGAATGTGTATTTATCTATTTCTCCTTTCAGTTCTCTCAGTTTTCCCTTTATATATTTTGAAGCTGTGCTTTTAGTTGCAGGCATATTTGGAACTATTACATCTGGTACTCTAAACTTATCATTCTGAAATATCATTCTTAATCTCTGTAATGTTTTCTTAAATGTATTCTTAGACTTTGAGTCATCAATATAGATACCTTAACTTTCTTTTAGGTAGTGCTTCCAAGTTATATTTCTTACTATATATTTTTTTTCTTAACCTTTCTGTGAGCTTATATTTAACTTATATCTCTTGTAAGCAGTATGTAGCTAGTTTTATATGTAATGCTATTATTGATATATAGCAATAAATGTCTTTTAAATAACATGTTTGCTATGACTTGTAAGAGATCCTAAATGATTCCTTTGATTGTTTTGAATTTAGTCCCTAGGAAGGAATAGTTGCTGTTTTTTTTCTATATTTTATTTTAAACAAGATAACATATTAATATAATATATTTCCTGCATTCCAGTGAATAACCTGAGTTTCATTCTGGGAATGTACTTAAATTCCATTAGTCAAGTTGTTATTTTCAATGGCTATGGAAACAATAACATCTTAATAATACAGGGTGAGGCAAAAGTAGATTTATAATTGTGAATACCTGAAACATAGGGTTTATTCTTATATAATTATTTATTGATTATTTCATTATTTTTCATATGAACAACTGCAGACCTATTTTTGCCCACCCTGTATTTCAATATGTTTTCCTTCTTTATAAAAGCCCATTGTGAGCCATGAAATAACTAATAGAAAATGAATTTTTATTAACATGTATTTATTTTGATCATATTTAATTAAAGATTGTTATATTAAAAATATAAATTTACAGATTTGCTCTAAGCAGCATTATTCCCTCTCTGACCCCTCCTCATAACCTCTGCTGTAAAAACCTGTGGCAGTTGTGCTGGCAGAAGAAATTGCTAGTCTCTCAGGAGAGTTGGTTTCAGGGGCCCACAGGGACCTAGAATGTACACAAGCCCACCCACTTGGGGAAGCAGCACCAAGGCAGGAACTAGAAGGGTGCTAATTGTTTGCAGGAAGTGGGAGAGTAACTGACAGTGGGTCTAGAGTTGAGCAAGCAGCATTGTTCCCTCTCTGGCCCTTACCCCACATACAGGGCCAAAACAGGGCAAACAAAGAGAGTTGCCCTACCCTGGTGAATACCTAATGCTCCACCCCTTGCAATGTAAAAGGTGCACCAAGACAAATAAATATGTCCCAAATGAAAGAAGAAATCAAAACTCCAGAAAAAGAACTAAGCGAGAAGGAGATAGCTAACCTATCAGATGCAGAGTTCAAAACACTGGTAATCAGGGTGCTCACAGAAATGATTGAGTATGGCTGCTAAATAAAGGAAGAAGTGAAGGCTATACAAAGTGAGATAAAGGAAAATATAAAGAGAACCAACAGTGAAGGGAAGGAAACCAAGACTCAAATCAACAATTTGGAACAAAAGGAAGAAATAAAAATTCAACTAGAATAGAATGAAGAAACAAGAATTCAAAAACATGAAGAGAGGCTTAGGGAACTCCGGGACAACTTTGAACATCCCAACGTCGAAACCATAGGGATTCTAGAAGGAGAAGAGGAAGAGCAAGAAATTGAAAATTTGCTTGAAAAAATAATGAAGGAAAACTTTCCCAATCTAGCAAATTAAATAGATACACAAGTCCAGGGAGTTCTGAGAGTCACAAGTTGGACCCAAGGAGGAACACACCAAGACACATAATAATTAAATTAACAAAGATTAAAGATAAAGAGAGAATCTTAAAAGCATTGAGAGAAGAGAGTTATCTACATAGGAGTTCTCCTAAGACTATCAGCTGATCTCTGAAAAGAAAGCTAACAGGCAAGAAGTATCTGGAAAGTACTATTTGAAGTCATGAAAGGCAAGGACCTACATCCAAGATTACTCTATCCAGCAAAGCTTTCATTTAGAATGGAAGGGCAGATAAAGTGCTTTTCAGATAAGGTCAAGTTAAAGGAGTTCATCATCACCAAGCCCTTATTATATGAAATATTAAAGGGACTTATCTAAGAAAAAGATCAAAACTATGAACAGTAAAATGACAACAAAATCACAACTGTCATCAACTGAACTTAAAAACAAAAACAAAAATAAACTAAGCAAACAGCCAAGACAGGAACAGAGTCATAGATATGGAGATCATGTGGAAGATTATCAGTGGGGAGAGAGGGGGGGGGGAAATGGGGAAAAAGGTACAGAGTATAAGAAGCATAATTGGTAGATACAAATAGACAGGGGGAGGTTATGAATAGTATAAGAAATGGAGAAGCCAAACCTAATATGTACAACCTATTGGCTGAACAAAGGGGTGGATGCTGCAGGGAGTGGGGACACCAGGCAGAGGGGGAAAAAGGGGAGAAAAAAATGAGACAACTGTAATAGCATAATCAAGAAAATACACTTAAAAATGATTTGCTTTAAAAATGCTATACTTCCAAAAGTAAAATACTATGCAACTGTAATATTAAACATGAAATTACTACACACTTACTGTTGAATAACCCTAAAAATTATACAAAACATTATCGACCAATTTGCAGTTTGCGTACAAGAGATTCGTATCCTGGTTTTGTCATGTCCTGGAGTTAAATCACCAGTTCGGTGTATATTGTAAAATGATGACTCTGCAGTTTTTTTAAATGGGCATCACATTCAACTGTGATGCTGATTTTTCCAGTGGTACCTAGTAAATGTCAAAAAGTAAATTGAATGATAACAGGTCATCAAAGGCCAGGCTCAACTGCAAATACATCAACGTTCTATTCATTAATATCAAAATATTTGATTCACTATTGTAAAACCAAAATGGGGGTCTCTTTTCAATTCTCACCCAAGGATACTTTTATTTGAGAGACAATGAGGGAGGGAGTGAAGGAGAGAAAAAAGGAAGAGAGCGAGAACAGCGATCATTTGCCTCCTGTACAGCCTGGACTGGGGAGCCAACCAGCAACCTGCATATGTGGCCTGACCAAAGAACCCAAAAACCTTTTGGTGCACAAGAGGACTCTCCAACCACTGAGGAATGTGACCATGGTAAAAGAGGGTCTTTTAGTTGCCAAGCATTACAAAATTTTCTTGGAGCACTCGGCTTATATTTAAGTGTAATAGTCATAAATATTTGAGTGCTAAATTACTTTTCTTAACTGGAGTTAAAGAAAGTCAGGAAACTTGATTTGCATCCTAAGAATGAAATTATCGCTGAGCTTTTATGTGTGACATTTCTGCCATCAATAAATATTTGTTAGCCTAGAGATCAATCATCAACAAAGAGATTTGAACTGCCTGATTTGACATTGGAAGACTATTTCAGATGGTGTCTGAACAGCTGGAAAGCAAATTTCATTGGAGAAATTTGATCATTTTGGAGATATTTCCTAATATCTCCAAAGAAGTTTGGAGATATTTTATCATTTAAACAAACTAATAGGTAAGTTTCAATATGCTACATACACTAGTAAGTTGAAATTTTATAAAATTAAATGATTAAAAAATTAAGTGATTTTATGTTAAGAATCATTGGCCTGTGTTAATATATTGTATAATAGGTGACTGATTTTGCTTACATAAATTTAGATTATTATATTTTACCAAGGGAAAATAAGGTTGAAAATTACAACCTTAGAGATTAAAACCCCTTCAAATAATTAAATTCTAATAACCAAAGTTATATGTTGATATATGTTGTAAATCAGTCTGTAGCCTTTGGTACCACTGCATGGTGCTTTAAAAGTTCTCGATTAGAAAAAAATAATGATATTGATCAAAGAGTATGAACTTTCAGTTATAAGATGAATAAGCTCTGGAGACCTAATGTACATCTTAGTGGCTACAAGTCATTAGTAATAATTTATACTTAAAAATTGCACAGAGTTGATCTTAAGTATTCACACTGCACTCACACACACACACAATAGTGATTTTAAGAGGTGATAGAATTATAAATTAGTTATATTGTGGTCATTTTACAATGTATGTATGTATTCAAACATCACATTTTATACTCTACACATAGGGGGGGCAAATGTAGTTTTATAGTGTGTATACACAAAACTCAGTTGATTCTTTTATTATTATTAAGTGTATTATTTTCTATATGAACAACTGAAATGTACTTTTGTCCCACCTCACTTATATATTTTATTTCTGAAAAATAAATAAATCAAAATCAAAGTCTTCCAAAAAATGAATAAAAATTGATCTGCAAAAACACAGAGACAGACTTTAGAAATGCCAAAGATTCAAGGATGCTTTCAACATAGCCTCTGAAATCAACTATATATGACCATTTGCAACATTAAGTATGGAATAAATGTGGCTAAGATTTTTATTATTCCCAGAATGGTTTTTGATATGTTCATGTTTATTTATGCTTGCTTTGAGAAGAGGGACAAGTTTTACACTCCAAACTAGCTTATAAACATTTTTACAGTTTTTCAAATTAAATGTTTTTGAAATATTTTAAGTAAATTTGGATTTTAAAAACACCATTACAGTTTTATGACAGAAACTAATAAATATTTTAACAGAAAATTCATAAGTAACTTTCTATAATTTGGCTTTACAAGGGAGAAGACATGGTTCTTTCAAGGCTGGTAGTTAGATTGCACATTTTAATTTGCTCAGGACAGTCCTGGTTGATAACTACTGCTTCTGGTAGTTTTTAATATTGCTTCTTTTTACTCTCACTTATGTTCCAATAATTCTATGGTAATTATATTGAGTAGCCAAGCCTGCTTTGTCTTTAATAAATATCCCCATAAATCCAGTACTCAGAGAGTGGAGCTCTTAGGGACACTGTGGATTCAACAAAACTAAACCATTGTCAAAGTGATGAATGACACTTTGGACTTGGAATAATTTAAGAAAAAAAGAAATTCAAATTCCAATTCTTATGCATTTTGTTTACATGTCTTTGTCTTTCTGAGTTCATAAAAATGGATAATAAGAAATATAGTATCTAAGAAATGACATAAGAAATATGAAAATATTTCATAAATTTTGAAATGCTCTACAAATTATATTAACAAACCCCACAGTATGGTTTAACTCAGTCTTACTTGTCAAGAATATAGAGTTGGGACAAGTGTAATTACTATGTAGGAGGGAAAACTGTGCCCTTGTAACTCACTTTTATGTATTTTATCATCACAGAAGAGTGACCTCAAAATACAGGAGGTTGCCAAAAGTAAAAAAAAAAAATAGCCTTATTCATTTCTGTATAAAATATAAACACTTAATATGCATATTTTAATACAATGATTATGATAAAGCAGTATTCACACATTATAGGTTTAACTCTGATAACTTAAGGGAATTATTTTTTGAAATACTACTATGTACAAAAACATTATTCTGGATTGTAGATCAGAGCAAATGAAGCAAAATCCCTTTTCTAGTCTGATTTATGTGTAAACAATCACAATAAAAGGCAGAATGAGAAACTAGATAAAGTGAATACTTAGAAAAGAAAACATCTGTTGTTAATCTGAGCATTCTGAGGATCATTTCACAAGGTGGTTCTTGTATGAGTCTTGAAAACTGAGGAAGGTTTAGTCAAGGTTGTCCAACCTGCAGCCCTTGGGCTGCATGCAGCCCAGGATGGCTGTGAATGTGGCTCAACTCAAAATTGTAAGTTTACTTAAAACATTGTGAGATTTTTTTGTGATTATGTGTCACAATGCATTTTATGTGTGGCCAAAGACAACTCTTCTTCCAGTATGATCCAGATATGCCAAATGGTTGGACACCCCTGGTAGGTGGATGGTAGGTGGAGATGTTTGCCGACACAATACACTCCAGACTGAGAGAGATGAAAAAACTAAACTGGTGGAAAGCAAGTGCCCAATGTGTTCACAGAGTGGCAGATGGGCCACTGGTAGTTATGCATGCTATAGAAGAGATCTCTGAGGACATGGACCTGGAAAGGGGTGATAGAACTTGAATTTCAAGTGAGGAAAATAAACTTTTCTATAGGATAGGGAAGGTTTTTAAAAATATTTTCCAAGGGCAATAACATGAGATTTATATTTTGGAAAGATAATTCGGGCAACAATAAGTAGTGTTGATTAGAGAATGAAAACAGAGGCTGGGAGACCACTTGAATGACTATAAATATAACAATAGACCAAGTGAAAAATGGTAAAGTATGGAATTGAGACTTAAGGGAATGTAAATGGCAAAGAGGGATTCAGATTGGAGAGGCATTGTTGAAAGATTGGGCAGTAGTTCCTGACTGATTGAAAATGGAATTGAGTTGGAGGGAGGAGTAAAAATTGTCTTGGGATATTGAGCTTGGTTGACTGGGAAGACAATGGTTCCATTCAATGACATAGGATGCACAGTAACAAGCAGCTTTGCTAGTTTAGTATTAAACATCAATTTTGGGTGATGTCTAGTGATCTGTATGTGTACAACTGGTAGATTTATTTTCAGTTCTTGAACTCGGAGAAGGTAAGCACCTGTGCTTTACAGGTCATGAGATTAATTTACCAGAGCCAACTCACAGTTAATGTAGATCCAGAATTTAAAGGACACTTCCATTATTCTCAACACTCATGACACTTAGGAAAACTTTAAACATTTTATGAAATTGATGAAATTGGAGGCTCACCTGGGCTTCCATACAGCCTCTGTCTGTCCTCTTATTCTTAACTATTCAGTCTGTGATAATCAGATAACTAATTTAGCTCACTAAATGCATGTGGCTAATTTTGGGAACAATCTGAGTATACTATATTCCTTATGCCCTCTGCTCATTTGTTCTTTGTACATACAGTTGCAAACAGCAACCTGAGAAGTAAATGAGCAGGATGTTGTAGAGGGAGGCTTGATAACATAATGCATTGTATTATGGAAGGGGTAATACCCCTGTAAGGGGTATCCTCACAAATAAAGCCATAGGGATGGGAGTGAACAAATAGCCTTTGTAACAGTGTATTTAGAGGTGATTGTATTTTTTGTGCTATATTAATAATCAAATCAGAGGAAAGCTAACATTGAGTGATTATAAAGTGCCAGGTACTGTGCTAAACCTTCATATGTATTATTTTTAAAATTCTATAATTAATGAGATTTTTTTTACAGTAATGCCCCTTCCCACCTTATTCACAGAGGATACATTCCAAGACCCCCAGTGAATGCCCAAAACTGCAATTATACTGTTTTTTTCTATACATACATACCTATGGAAAAGTTTAATTTATAAATTAGGCATAAGAGATTAACAACAAAAACTAATAAGAGAACAATTATAACAATATACAATCATAAAAGGTATGTGAATGTGGCCACATAACTTGAGCATGAGCACTGTAAGATGGCACCACAAGGTTGTTTCAGGGGATTTGTTGTTGAAGTTTTTGTGTACACTCAGTGCTTTCTGGCGCAACACACTGCTGTCAGTCAGCACACTTTTTCTGTTCACATGTTCCACCCACAAATTTAATGCCTTTTCTATCTTAACTAATCACTTACTATGCATTGTGGCAGTAACTTTTGTAGTTTGAGGTGTGATAGTAAAACTAGCACTTCATGGATAGAAGTTTCATTTTTACCACTAGATATCAGCAACCTCAGCACATGATTTTTTTCTTAGGTCTAGAACTTTTACCTTTTCACTTAAAGGAAGCACTTTACAGCTTCTCTTTGGAAGATCTGAATTGGCAGCATCATTATTCTTAAGCTTTGGGGCTTTTATTATTTAAAATAGGAATAACTTGAGCATGAGCACTGTAAGATGGCACCACAAGGTTTCATCTCACTACTCAGAACAAACCATAATTTAAAATGTATAAGTTGTTTATTTCCAGAATTTTCTACTTAATATTTTCAGATCATGGTTGACCTTGGGTAACTGAGACCATGGAGAGTGGAAACCAGAGATGATGGAAGACTGCTGCATTATTATTGACCATTTTACTAAGGAATCTGAAGCTGAGAAAATTTAAATGACTTGGCCATGATAACATTGCTATTGAAACTTGGGTTATTCATTTAACCTGGCTGATTCTAGAGCTTATGCTTCTAACACCTATGCTGTTTTGTTATACAAAGATGTCAGAGAGGAGGGCATTAAGGATTCTACCTTGTTCTAGCAGAACTACATTAGATGAAAGCCTCATGAAAATTGAGATAATGCTTATTTATTTTATAAAGCTATGGATGCAGAACTGAAAAGATTCAGTCTTATCCTTGTGGATAGATACTTTGGTAAATCCACCTATAATTCACCAAACCTGTCTGTTGACAAGTGCAAGGCTAAATATGTCACTACTTAAGAAGGAGAAGATGGAAAATGTAGAACAAGAGAAAAGAAATTATTTCTACTAACTGAGAGGAAGGGTGCACTCAAAGAACACTTTTACTATATTATCCAAAATAAATGTAAAAATGTTTGGTATCTTCCATACGATTCAAGAAAACATGAATTTTATAAAAACAGAGAGGCTTATAAGATCAGAACAGACTGAGATGAGAAGGAAATTGTATTAAGTTTGAAAAGAGTGAGATGAAAACATGATGAAATAAGATTGCAAGAAGTTAAAATTCAATATCAGAATAAACTTTTGCTTTGGAGATATAATAGTCAAAAGTAGTGCTGACACTATAAGTCAAATCCCTAATATGGGAGAGAAATATTTATTCTCTCCCATATGTAAATTAAATAAAGAAATATAAATAAAATGCACAAAGGTTTTAAGTTGTGAAATAATAATAGATAAGACAGAAAATGCAGCTCAAACCTAAAATTAATAGGAATTCCTGAACACAAACATTTTTTTTTGAATGGGAGGAGATCGCATTTGAAATAAACCCAGAAATCTAACATAAAATACAAGAAATTATTCTTAAAAACAAATGAATATAAAATATAAAGATTTTGAGGGAGAGGGAAATAGGAGAGAAATTTTTGAGATTGGCAAATTTATTGAAATATAAGTACAAAGGAAGTAATTTTATAATTATTCAAGGGGGATAAAAGGTTTCCAACAAATAAGCTGGATAAAATGAACTGACTTCAGATTTTATTCCTCTGTAATACCCAATGACTAAAGACTCTGGAGCCATATCCATAGAGTATTGCATAAAAAACTCTGTGAATCAAATTTTTTATGCCTAGTATATTATTTTTATAGTGCTGCTTAACATGTTCCCAAAACTTAGATAATTAAAACAATGTACATTTATTATCTTCACAGCTTCTGTGGATATGGATTAACAGGGTATTCTACTGTGGATTATTAAGTGCATCTATTATATAGGTAGTGACTTATGGAATGAAGAACTAGCATCAAAGTTTATACTTCGTACAGTTATTCATAGTTAATATATTGTGGTAAACAAACCTGAACTTTGTTGTTGAGGGACTTATTTATTTACCTAAATTATAGCAGCTGAAATTCTTGCACATCCAGACTATACAAAATGAAGACTGTCTATATCTACAAAAGGAATGTGTTTTGCATGGTAAAACTGTGATTTTTAAAATTCTTTCTAGATTTTGGTATTTTGCAAGTGAATGTGAATGAATGTATATTTCTTTTTTTATTCTTGTGAAAAGTTTTTATTTTTCATTTATATTTAAGTATATTTTATTGATTATGCTATTACAGTTGTCCCAATTTTTTTCTCCCCTTTTCCCCCTCCATCCTGCAACCCCCCACCCTCCAACATTCCCCCTCCCCTTAGTTCATGTCCATTGGTTTTACATATAACTTCTTTGGCTTCTCTAGTTCCTATACTGTTCTTTTTTTAAATATATTTTATTGATTATGCTATTACAGTTGTCCCAATTCTACCCTTTTATTCCCCTGCACCCTAAACACCCCTTCCCCTAACTGCATTCCCCCACCTTAGTTCATGTCCATGGGTTGCACGTATAAGTTCTTTGACTTCTACATTTTCTATACTCTTCTTAACCTCCCCCTGTCTATTTTATGCCTGCCAATTATGCTACTTATTCATTGTACCTTTCCTCCACCTACTTCCCTCTCCCCCTCCCCACTGATAACCCTCCATGTGATCTCCATTTCTGTGATTCTGTTCCTATTCTAGATGTTTGCCTAGTTTTCATTTTTGTTTTTCAGGTTCAGTTGTTGATAGTTGTGAGTTTGTTGTCATTTTATTGTTCATAGTTTTGATCTTTTTCTTTTCCTTAGATAAGTCCCTTTAACATTTCATATAATAAGGGCTTGGTGATAATAAACTCCTTTACCTTGACCTTATCTGGGAAGCACTTCATCTGCCCTTCAATTCCAAATAATAGCATTGCTGGATAGAGTAATCTTGGTTGTTGGTCCTTGCTTTTCATGACTTGGATTACTTCTTTCCAGCCCCTTCTTGCCTGTAAGGTTTCTTTTGAGATAGAAGTAATAATCTTATGGAAAATCCTTTGTAGGTTACTCTCTCCTTTCCTCTTGCTGCTTTTAAGATTTTCTCTTTATCTTTAATCTTGGGTAACTTAATGATGATGTGCCTTGGTGTGTTACTCCTTGGGTCCAATTTCTTTGGGAATCTCTGGGCTTCCTAGAGTTACTGGAAGTCTATTTCCTTTGCCAGATTGGGGAAGTCTTCCTTCATTATTTGTTCAAATAAGTTTTCTTTTTCTTGTTCTTCCTCTTCTCCTTCAGGCACTCATAAGATTTGGATGTTGGAGAGCTTAAAGGTGTCCCAGAGATTCCTAAACTTCTGTTTTTTTTTTTTTTTTTCCTTTCTTTCTTTCTTTTTTTTTTGTATTCTTGGTTCTTCACTCTGTTTGGGTTGAATGTTTATTTCTACCTTCTGTTCCAAATTGTTGATTTGAGTCCAGTTTCCTTCCCTTCACTATTGGTTCCCTGTATAGTTTCCTTTATTTAACTTTGCATAGGCTTAATTTCTTCCTTCATTTTGCAACTGAATTCAATCATTTCTGTGAGCATCCTGTTTACCAACGTTTTGAACTCTGCATCTGACAGGTTGTCCATCTCTCATCACTTAGTTCTTTTTCTGGAATTTTGATCTGTTCTTTCATTTGGGCCATATTTCTTCATCTCAGCACACCTGTTATGTTGTAAGGGGCAGAGCCTTAGGTGTTCACCAAGGTGGGGTAACACTGTTTGCTGCATTGTAGTACTGTCTTGGGGAGAGAGGGAACATTGCCTCTTACTTGCTCAGCTCTAGTCCCATTTTCCAATGAACTCTCCTGTGAGACTGGGAGTTTCTCTTGACTTTGCAACCCCCACAGAATTTTACAGCTAGTGGTTCTGAGTCTTTAGATTCCCAGTCAGCCAGCCCCCAACTCACCTGTATGGTCTGCTGCCTTGCTGGGGATCCTCTCCGCCTGACTGCCCATCTCCACCCCTCCTGCTGGTCTTCATGAATGTTCCTTTAACTTCTTGGTTGTTGGAGTTTGATTTTCTGGCAGTTCTGGTTGTTTATTGTTTTAAATTGGTTGTTATCCTTCTTTTGGTTGTGTGACAAAGTGAAGCGTTTCTACCTATGCCTCCATGTTGGCTGGCTTCATGTCGAATGTATATTACTTTTTAAACAAAATAAAATAACCTTCATTTTGTGGGTATTCATAATACGAAAAATGTACCAACTCTTGATGGTAGTGAAGATAATGAAATCAGAGGTGATTTTCCTTTATGTTTTTATATTTAAATATCAACATTGAGCATATATTACATTTGTGATTTTAAAGAAATAATTTTAAAGTGAGATTATTTTATGCACATTTCTACATTTACCTATTATATATTTTAGTTAATAAAATATATAGAGTAATAGTTTTGTTCATAGTCACTTGGTTAATATGTATTAACCAAGATTTACCATACACCAGCAAAATGCTAAAGACCGTGTTTGTATACCTAAGTGAATAATACAAATTTTCTATCTTTAAAGAACTTAACCATGTAAAGGGAAATACAGACATTTAACAGATAAATTTTAAAATGGCATAGTAAGTATTTTTATATACTACAGCACAGAGAGTAGAGCAATAACTGTAAAAATGAGAGGTTTCCTAATGTGAATTGATTTACTGAAAATTAAAGATGTCCAATAACTCTTAGCACTTTTTTTTGTTTTTTCTTATACCGTTAGTCCTATCTCAATGCTGGCGTTTCTGGGAAGAGAAATAACTTGAGATGAAATGTTTAAAATCCTGTGGTTAAAGCAAGAGAAATATATCACCTCCTGTCTTTGGACATATGTAGTGAGTTTTTCGAGTAATCGAAAAGCCCTTGGAATTAGTTTGTTCTATAATGCTTCTTTTTGAAAATATCAAAAGAAACACATGTGTAAACCCTATTTGCATTATTGGAAACATAGGAAATGAGATTTGCTCTGATTTTTTTTTTTTTTATTATTTGGAAACAGGGAATTTTACTGAGTCACCCAGGTGAACAGTTCAAACCATTTCAATCAAATCCCACTGTATTCATTTTTTAGTTTAGTATTTAAGGTGCTTTTATGTTAAAAAGACCACGGGGAAAGCATTGTATTACATTTTTTATGCCCTCTAAAGCATTTCATAAGGATTTTCATGTTTTCTAATCACCACATCTTACAAACTACTCAGAGAAAACAAATAGCTGATATGTGGAAAAATATCCCTTCATTAATGTGTTCTTCAAAATATATTTTGATTATATCTATTTTGTGTCAAATACTACCCTATGCTCTTAATAAACAGCATTACACGTGCTGGAAACAACTTAAAGCAAGATGCCTTTATAGGCAAGTTCACAGGACTTACCTCCATATTTAAAATATATTGTTTCACTGCTTAAAAGGCCTCCAAGAAGTTTTTCTCTCTGTTCATCCATCCTATCCAATACCAATGAGTAATAATGGTATTCTTTTTTGTTTTTTCTGAAGGAAAACATCTTTAGTAAGAGCACCTTGGTGGAAACCAAACCACAGTTACATCCTTGGAGATTTGTTCTAACATACTGATAGCAATAGCAACCATATCGTCTCAACAAAGTGTGAAGACAGAAAGTGTGAACAAAGAAAGCTGCATTCATGCATATAGGTGTATAGACAAATGATAGTAAGAAAGTGGGTGAAGGAGGGAGTGGGACAAAGTGAGGAAATGCAGAGGGTAGAAGCAGAAAGGAAGGGGGTTGAGAACAGAGTAAGAATGAAATGCAATTTAGACTCATTATGGAAAACTTTTTCAAAGCTAATTTTTAGGGACTCCATAAAAATAATTATATGTAAAAACATTAGAGCAAAATGTTTAAAAATGCCTAGAGATAAGACTGGATACAGTTCATACCAGCATGTTTCTTTCCTCTTGGTGTCACTTGGCAAAGATGGAAAGACAGACATTGGCCTTTGGATTTGATCTGGAAGATTCTGAGGCTGGAAGGGAAGGAATCTGGAATGCTTACTTCTCTAATGGGAAGCATATCTAGTATCTCACCCATCATATAGTCTGACTGTTGTAATACAAGACTTAACCTTTCCATATCACCTGCTGTGGATGCATATCTAGGATCCAAGAGTTATGGATAGGCAAATCTGTAGGCGTAGAAGCTTCATGAAGTACATGTTGGTAAACAAAAAGTCTTCTCAGGGATTGAATGAATTAATAAATAAGTTTAGTAAAGGTTTGGAAAAATCTGTGATCAAGGAACAATGTTCAATGGAAGGTTAATAATGTTGAAGGTGCAGTTGTAATCTTTGATGGAAATGTGATGGAATGTCAGGAAACCTGACTCTAAAATAGTGGTACTGTTAAGTGAGGAATGCAGGACTTGACACACCCTTGGGCATTTTTTATATTCCTATAACCAAAGATTAGTAATTGTCTACCACTTCCAGGTTTTGTCAGCTGTATAAAATAATATTTATAAAGGCTTTGATATCCACTGATGAATAGTTCCTTATCAATATAAATTATATTTTCATAGTGTTCCTGAAGAAATCTGATATATTTTATACAATTTTTTCTCACCCATTTATTTCAAATCATAATTATTGCTTTATTAATAATTTGTTGCAATATTTTTATGTATTTCACTAGAAAACCTCATTAGCCTAACAAAATATTTTCAATATTGGAGTCACAGCCAAGTTACTTTGTGTTATTGATCATGTCAGTGGTTTTGCTTAGTGGATTTTTTATAGTAATTTAAAGCTTGGGGGAAGTATTTAACATTATGTATTTTGCATTTGATTGACTCTTTGCAGCAATAATCTTAGAATATTTTTTTAAAAAACTGAATGATTTATAATCATAATGTGTCCTATAACTGCATTTAAATTTTGAATTAATAATACATTTACATAGGTTAAAATTCAAAAATATAAAAGCAAAAAATGTTTTGTCTACCCCTGTCCCATAGACAGTTTTCTTCTAGAGACAACTGGTATCAGTTTTTTGGATATTCTCTTAAGGACACTCTCTTTTTGTTCATATTTAAGCAATCTGTGTATTTTACACAAATGTAGTATTTTGAGAACAGCTTTGTACCTTGCCATTGTACTAAGAAATATATTGTGGAAATAATTTTTACCAACCCATAAAGAGCTTCTTCATTCATATCTGCTACTGGATAGTGTTTCACTGATGGATGTAACTTAACCAGAATCCTATTGATTGTTACTGGGATGTTGCTAATGTATTGCTGCAAGCAAAAAATGCATCAATGAATAGTTTGAACATATGTCATTTCACATATGTACAAATATTACTGAGGAGCATTATACTAAGTGAAATAAGCCAGACGGAGAAAGACAAATACCATATGATCTCACCTTTAAGCGGAGCCTAATCAACAAAACAAACAAGCAAGCAAAATATAACCAGAGACATTGAAATTAAGAACAAACTGACAGTAACCAGAGGGGAGGTGGGAGGGGATAATGGGTGGAAAAGTGTGAAGGGTTTACAGATACAACTATCAAGGACACATGGACAAAACCAAGGTGTGGTGGAATCAGGGGAGGGAGGTGGGGATGATTGGGGGAGGCAGTGGTGGGGGGGAAATGGCTGGGGTTGGGGGAGTGGTGGGGGCAGTGGTGGTGGGGGGACAACTGTACTTGAACAAAAATAAAAGGAAATAGATAAATAAACAAACTAACTAAATAGAAACAGATTCATAGAAACAAAGAATAGACTGTGTCAGAGTGGAGGGGTGTTGGGGGACTGAGTGAAAAGGGTGAAGGGATTAAGAAAAAAAACTCACAGACACAGATAACAATAGTATGGCAATTATCAGAGGGAAAGAGGGGTAGAGGAGGTAGAAAAGGGTAAAGGGGGATAAATGGTGATGGAAGGAGACTTGAGGGGTGGTGAATACACAATACAATATACAGATGATATATTATAGAATTGTATACTGGAACCTATATAATTTTATTAACCAATATCACTCCACTAAATTTAGTATAAGTCAAAAATTAAAAAAAAACAAATGTTAATCTCATCCAAAACACTGTCACTTACACAACCAGAATAATGTTTAAGCAACTATCTGGGCCTCCCTGTGACCCACTTAAATTGACACATTTAAACATTATAGTATGTATTTAAACATTATAGTATGTATGTTATGATTTCCACTTTCTCAAAAAACAGAACTACAACTACATACAAAAACAAACTAACTAACAAACAAAAAACAAATATAACTGAGGATAAGTTTTCAAAACTGGAATTCCTAAGTCAAAGTGTATGTTTATTTGTAATTTTGGTAGATATTATTAAAATGTTATCTATAAATCTGTTGTCTTTTTTATTTCTGTAAGCTAATGTCTGTTTTCTACAATTTCACCAATACAATGGTATTTCACTATCTGATTTTTTCCAATCTGATAGTATTTTCAGAATATCTGTAATTTGATTTCTTTTATCATGAATTGGGTTGAATATATTTTTATATGTAAAAGAGACATTGTCTGCAAACTGTACATTGCCCATTTTTCTATTGGATTCTTGTTTTTTTCTTGTTGATCTATAGGATCTTTTTTACATATTAGGAAAATTCTGAGTATAGTTATTATTCCCACTTTATCATTTACCTTTAATTTGACTTTGGTTTTTAATATGCAGTTTTTTTAAATACAGTTGATTTTATTGATATTTTCTTTTATTTGTTCTGGGTTTTGTGCTACTGTTAGTAGACTTTTATTACCCAAAGATTATAAAGTATTATTCTACATATTTTGTCTACAATTTTATGATTTCTTTTTTTAAAATTAAATATTTATCTTTTGAAATATATTCTGATGTAAAGTGTGAGGTAGCCAGAGTATTTTTTTATTTACAAACACAGCATTCAATCAAAGACATAATGGAAGAAAAGATCATTATCATCAACAACAAGCTAAAGTAATATACAAGGTCTGTCTGGAAAAAGACCAGCCATTGTTAATATAAGAACAATTTGGGTAACATTGATGTAATCTGACAGCCAAGGACAGTGTACTGGAATGCATATGTATGAACAATGATGACTTCCATGTACTAGTCAGTGGGGGCAGAGGATGCCATTGAGTGAGCATTTGTACTGTGTGGCCATTGCATTAAAAATGCCTGAGCAAGTGGAGCAACAAATCTACATAAAATTTTGCATTCAGCTTGAACTTTCTTCCATGGAACATATTTCAGTGATTCAGAGGGCCACAGCTATGGGCAACTGGTGATTGGCAGCTTCATCACAACAATTCACCCACTCATGCATCATATCTTGTGCAGAGATTTTTGGTGAAACATCAAATCACCCAGGTGACGCAGCCCCCTTACTGTACAGATTTGGTGCCCTGTGACTTCTGGCTTCTCCCCAAACTAAAATCGCCTTTGAAGGGGAAGAGATATCAGACTGTGGATGATATTCAGGAATATACGATGGGGCAGATTGGGATAACTGTGTGCATACTGAGGTACATACTGAAGGGGACTGTGTCATTGTCCTATGTAAAATGTTTCTTGAATCTTGTATCTTCTTCAATAAATGTCCCTATTTTTCATATTACATGACTGGATGCCTTCTGGACAGACCTTGTATGTAGGAATAATGTGTCTTCTTGTTGCTTTCTCCCCACCTTTATTGAGGTAAAATTGACAAATAAAATTGTAAGTTATTTAAAGCATACAAAATGATGATTTGATATACGTCTATATTGTGAAGGGCTTTTGGTAGAATTACATTCATTAATTAACACATCCATTACCTCACATTATTTGCTTTTTTTTGTCTGTGTGAGAACAATCAAGTTCTACTATTTTAGTAAATTTAGATTATACAAGATAGTGTTATCAACTGTAATCACTATGTTATACATTATATGCTCAAACTTTATGCATTTTAGTACTGAAAATTTGTACCTTTTACCCAAGCTCTCTCCCTATTTCTCTGACCTCCCTAGTCCCTGGCACCTACTTTTCTACTCTATTTCTATGACTTTGACTTAATTTTTTTAAATTATACATATAATAGATAACATGAAATACTTGTCTTTGTCTGGTGTATTTTATTTGGTATAATGCCCTCCAGTTTCATCCATGCTGTCCCAAATGACAGTAGTTTCTTAATTTTTATGGCTGAGTAATAGTTTATTACTTATATATGCAACACATTTTTTTCCATTTGTCTGTTGATGGACAGTTGTTTCCGTATCTTGTTTTTTTTTTAATAATGTAGCAATGAACATTGGAGTGCAGAGGATTCTTTCAAATATTGATTGTATTTCCTTTGGATATAAAACTGGAAGTTGGGTAGCTTTACTTTTAATTCTTGAAGAACCTCCATATTCTTTTTCATAGTGGCTGCACCAGTTTACCTTCCCACCAACAGTGTACCGGGTTCCCTTTTCTCTACATCCTAACTAGTATTTGTTTTCTCTTATGTTTTTAAGAATAGATATCCAACAGGTGTGAGGTGATATCTCATCATGGTTTTGATTTGCATTTCCCTGATGATTAGTGATCTTGAGAAACATTTTGTGTACATAATTGCCATTTGTATACAGTCTGGAAAAATATCTAGTCAGACCCTCTGCTCATTTCTTAGTTGGATTATTTGAATTTTTGTGATTGAGTTGTATAAATTTCATATATGTATATAATAATATTTTAATCCCTTATTGGATATGTGGTTTGCACATTTTCTCCTATTTTAGAGGTTGTCTTTTCATTTTCTTGATGTACCACTTATTGCTTCGTATGTAATTTCCTTCTGCCTATGAAAGGCCTTTGCTTTGAATTTTTCTCATGTCCTTACAGCACCTTCCTTACTACTAATTAATGTACTTCAACAGACAAACATACTCCAAATCTTCTTTAAAAATTAGGACTTTGTGGAGTCCACAAACTCTTCTAGTTTGGCAATTCTATAACTCACTCCCATCAGAACCTACTTCACTAAAAGAATGATCTTCTATCTCCAATCTATTACTGCCTATTTTTCTTTGTTTTATAGCAACTTTTCTTTTTATTTTTTAAAATATATTTTATTGATTATGCTATTACAGTAGTCCCATTTTTCCCCTCTTTATTCCCCTCCACCCTGCACTTCCCCTCCCACCCCCCCCACCCTCCCTTAGTTCAAGTCCATGGGTTGTACATATAAGTTCTTTGGCTTCTACATTTCTTGTACTACTCTTAACCTCCCCCTGTCTATTTTGTACCTCCTATTTATGCTTCTTATTCCCTGTACCTTTTCCCCCATTCTACCCCCTCCCCATCCCCACTGATAACCCTCCATGTGATCTCCATTTCTGCGCTTCTGTTCTAGATGTTTGCTTAGTTTGTTTTTGGTTTTGTTAGGTTCAATTGTAGATAGTTGTGAGGTTTCTTATCATTTTACTCTTCATAGTTTTTGATCTTCTTTTTCTTAGATAAGTCCCTTTAACATTTCATATAATAAGGGCTTGGTGATGATGAACTCCTTTAACTTGATCTTATCTGGGAAGCACTTTATCTGCCCTTCCATTCTAAATGATAGCTTTGCTGGATAGAGTAATCTTGGATGTAGGTCCTTGCCTTTTATAACTCGGATTACTTTTTTCCAGACCCTTCTTGCCTGTAAGGTTTATTTCGAGAAAGAAGCTAATAGTCTTATGGGAACTCCTTTGTAAGTAACTCTCATCTTTTCTCTTGCTGCTTTTAAGATTCTCGCCTTATCTTTAATCATGGGTAATCTAATTATGATGTGCCTTGATGTGTATTTCCTTGGGTCCAACTTCTTTGGAACTCTCCGAGCTTTCTGGACTTCCTGAAAGTCTATTTCCTTTGCCAGATTAGGGAAGTTCTCCTTCATTATTTTTTCAACTAAATTTTCAGTTTCTTGCTCTTCCTCTCCTTCTGGCACCCCTATGATTTGGATGTTGGAATGTTTAAAGTGTCCTGTAGGTTCCTAAGCCTCTCCACAAAATTTTAATTCTTGTTTCTTCATTCTGTTCTGGTTGAATGTTTATTTCTTCCTTCTGGTCCAAACCGTTGATTTGAGTCTTGGTTTCCTTCCTGTCACTGTTGGTTCCCTGTGCATTTCCCTTTAATTCACATTTCATAGCCTTCACTCTTTCCTCTTTTTTTGTGACCATACTTAACCATTTCTTTGAGCATCTTGATTACCAGTATTTTGAACTGTACATCTGATAGATTGGCTATCTCTTCATCACTTAGTTGTATTTTTTCTGGAGTTTTATTCTTTTCTTTCATTTCAGCCTTTTTTTTTTTTGTCTTGGTGTACCTGTTATGTAGTTAGGGGCTAGCGCCTTAGTTATTGGCTAGGGTGGGGCAATCCACTTTGCTGTGTTCTGGTGCCATATGTGGGGGAGGGGTCCAAGAGGGAACAGTGACAGTTGCTCTGCTCTCCACCAGCTTTCAGTCAATTCCTCCACTACCCACAAGCAAATTGGACATTTCTGGTGCTGATTCCCAGGTGGGTGGTTTTGTGTATGTTTTAGATTCCTGTGGGTGTCTCCAGTGAACCCTCTCCTGTGAGGCTGGGAGTTTCTCCCACTGCTGCAACTCCCACATTTTTTTTCAGTCAGAGGTTTTGAAGCTTTATTTCCCCTGGCTGGAACCCTGGGTTTTGCTGTCTGTCTCACTCCCCAGTTTCTCCTCCTGGTTTATCCACATGCAAATGTGGGACCACCCAGTCCACCAGCTCCCTGCCACCTCACCTAGTCTGCCAGCCACCACCTTGCCTCATGTCCTCTCCACCCTATCTGCCTGTGTCCGCCCCTCCTACCTGCCTGGATGAATGTTGCTTTAAGTCCTTGGTCATTGGACTTCTGTACAGTTCGATTTTCTGGCAGTTCTGGTTGTTTTTGTTTTTAAATTTGTTGTCCTTCTTTTGATTGTGTAAGGAGACACATTGTATCTACCTATGCATCCATCCTGGCCAAAAGTCTGCTTATCACTACCTATATTTTCTTCCTCATTCTATAATGTGACTCCTCAGTCAACCCTTCCATGAGGTTATGTAGCCCATTTCATTAATCACCATAGAGAACAAAACACAGAACATTATCTTATCATTATCTTAATCCTTTGTTTCACCTAACATTGTTGGTTATGATTTTTTTCTTAAAACACTCTCTTTTCTTTATTTTTCCATACCATTCTCCTGATTTCCCAGGAGACTTCTCAAACTGGGACTTCTCAATATCCTTTTCAGGCCCTAATTCCTCTGTATGTTCTCAAATTATAATGCTCTTCTGTTTGCTTTCCCTTTTAGATCAGTTCCTATGTTTGTCAGGTAAGTAATTAGTTGCAGAGTTAATGTGTTGTGATCTATTTTATTAAGATGTAAACAGAGGCTACATTGGGCTCTTGCTGACCTATTCAGCTTCATTTCCCTCTCATTCCCTTGCAGGTCAAGTTCAAATGTGGGTGAGCTTTTTCTCCCTTATTTTGAAACCTTTTTTGATTCTATCAATATGTGACTTCTTCTTATCCATCAAGTCTTACCTTAAATACTACATCTCAGAGAGATCTTTCTTAACCTTATACAATCTAAGATGTTCTCCCTTACCATATGTTGTTTAAATCTTCATTACTACCTTCTAGAATATATCAAAGTTTACAATTGTTTTATTTATTACATCAGTTAACTGATGTAATTTATTTCTTCTCCATTAAAATATAAACTTTGTAAGTATAGAAGCCATTTATGTCTTATTCCTGTAGTATCCTTAGCATCTAGTATGTGTCTGGTGTAGAGTAAGTGACTAATAAATAATTGTTGATGGAAGCAAGGGAGGGAAGAAAAAGGAAAGGAAAGAAGAAAAGAAGGGAGCAAGAAGGGATTTTGATTTTACTAGTTTACCATTAATTCCTCAACACATAGTCAGTGACTTATGCATTATGGGTGTTCATTAAATATTTGGTTAGGAAATTAACTTTCCAAAATTCTATGCTGAGCCCTCTGCTGCCATTCTACACACTTTGTACAGAAATAAGGGGAACTTTATGTGCACTATTACTTCAACTACCATTGATATGATAATGACTCTCAGAACTAAATCTGAGTCCATCATTCTCTGGTTCAAGAACCTCATATATAATAGCATAGTGGACAATCCTACTTAGTGATATCACAGAGCTCTTAAACTCAGTGTGTCCAACATTAAATTTATTACCTTTCTACTCAAAACTAATCCTCTTTCTTTTTTCTTTACTTTAATAAATGAAACCATCATCTGCTTAGGCACCATGAGTCACCTATATGCTCCTTTTCTTTCACAGTTTCTGCATATAATCAATCACGTCCTGTATGTGTTAATTCTTTAACATCTTTCAAATTTTTCCTCTATTTTACTCAAGTAATCTAAAATGTTCACAGTGACCTCTAACTAGCAATATTGACATGGATGTTCCTAAAATTCAAATCTACTGATATCACTTTTTAAAAACATCCTCAGGATCTTCATAGTTTCCTACCCACTACTCTAGCAATGCTGGTAGTAGAAATTTTTAATTTCTGAATTTAATAGTCATGGTCCTCTCACAGTCTGGCTCCTACCTACCTCTGTTATATGTATCCCAGACCCCAGTCATAAGGAATGACATTCCACTTCTTTACCCATGCCTTACTTCTACCTAGAGAAGCCTTTAAGCATTCCTGATTCTTATTTATTAAAACTTTACTTAAGCATTACCTCCTCTTGAAAGCCTTTCCTTAGTATGCCATGATAAATATCTTTTTTTTTTCTGTGAATTCTTCTATCTTGCCACTTGCCACACTGAATTCTAATTATGCATTTACTTACCCTCTTCTCCACTACTAGAACTTAACAGACTGGTTAGATGACTGAATGACTACAAGAGGGTTTAGTCTTTAAAATTTATATAGCAAGCTTTGATTGATGTGACTCAGTTGGTTGGGTGTTGTCCTCCAGAATGAAAGTTCATGGGTTCAATTCCCAGTCAGGGCACATGCCTGGTTTGTGGGTTTGGGTACAAGAAGCAACCAACCAATCAATGTTTCTCTCTCACATTGATGTGTGTCTCCTTTTCTTCCCTCCTTTCTCCTCTCTCTAATAATAAACAAATAAAATATTTTTTTAAAAGTTATATAACAAATTGAAGCAATGATTAGAACCTAGAGCCAGTGTTGGAGAAAGAAAAAACCTAGATCCTAAAAAAGTGGATAACTAGTACAGACAAAACCAAAAACAGAAAATGGAACCTAAGGCACAAAGAATCTTGTGAACAAGAGTTAGAACCCTTTAGGAACCGAATAATAGGTACTGGTAGAACTTGATGCAAGTTAGTCCTTAAAGGGCTTAGGCTACTGTGGGTATGCTTCTGGGATGACATTTAACATAGACATGCTTTCTCAGACAAAATGTGTCAGCACAACAAACCAAAACAAAATCTTCAGCTTGGCATATACTTTGTACTGGAATATCCCTTTTGAATAAATAGTAGAACGCTTATTTCACTTAGCATAATGCTCTCCAGTTCCATCCATGCTGTTGCAAAGGGTATAAACTCCTTCTTTCTCTCTGCTGCATAGAATTCCAGGCCAGGCGGTGAGGGACAAATATCATATGATCTCACCTTTAACTGGAACATAATCAACAAAAGAAAAAAGCAAACAAAATATAACCAGAGACATTGAAGTTAAGAACAATCTAACAATAGCAAGAGGGGAGTGAGGAGGGGACAGTGGGGAGAGAGGTTTACAGGAACTACTATAAAGGACACATGGACAAAATCAAGGGGGAGGGTGGAGGTGGGAGAGGGAGGTGGGACTGGCTGGGGTGGGGTGGAGGGAAGGGGAGAAAATGCAGACAACTGTAATTGAATAAAAATAAAAATTAAAAAAATAAATAGTAGAATGCATAAATACACTCACATAACACTATTAACAGATACTGTTCACGACTTTGTTTTGTTTTTGTTTTTTTTACTTTATGGTATAAACCCTTCAGGACACAGTATAGATTATGAGATACCCAAACTTTTTAATGTTTTTAGAGTTTAAGTCTGAATAGAGACTATAGGTTGGATAGTCTCTCTTAGCATACCAGTTGTAGTTGTATAAACTGAGGCAATTTGTTGTATATAATTAAGTCTCTTGAAGAAATGTATCTGAGTAAAGAAGGAAGGAGGGTAGGACAGTAATTTGAGTGGTTGCTGTGTTATGTATTTACATGCATTATCACAATCCTGAGTAAATTAATGGAATGGATTTTCTCTTTTTTGAAATATTTTATTTATTTATTTTTAGAGAGAGGGGAAGGGAAGGAGAAAGAGAGAGAGAGAAACATCAATGTGTGATTGCCTCTTGCTCACCCCCTTCTGGGGACACAACCTGGCCCACAACCCACACATGCACCTTGACTGGGAATTGAACCTGCAACCCTTTGGTTTGCAGGCCAATGCTCAATCCACTGAGCCACACCAGCCAGGGCTGGAATGGATTTTCTTACCTCTATTTTACTGATAGAGGAGATGTTTCAGTTACTTTAAATAGCTTAACCAAAGTAACATGGTGAACAAGTGAGAGACCCAATATTCAACCTCAATTTTTCTGGTTTCAAAGTCTGACACTGCAGCCAGACTTTTTGCTGCGATCTACATCTTCATTAGTATTGTTTTTATCATTATTCATAAGAAGAAATATTTGTATTTACATTATCTGATTGACCCTCTGGTGTGGAATAATTGTATAGAAAAAGAAATGATCACTTGTGAAAAGAATCTGTAAGTACTAGTTTTATAAGCTTCACTTACCACTAAATAGTTATTTGTGTAAAACCAAGTTAGGGACATATTCTCAATCAGTAGGTCCAGTATTATCACTTATATTTCCTCTATAAAGAATAATAATTTTAATATATCTTTCAAGTATTTAACTGTGTTTTCATGGTACTGTGACAGTTTATATTGAACTTGAAATATGTGTTCTGAATCTAGAAGCTTAAATCTGTATTAGGTATAATATAAAAGAGAATAAAGAAACAGTGATTTATAACAAATAAACCACTTATAATTGGATATGATGCTATGTAAGGAAATTTTATTAGGCTTTTTTATTTATGAAAATTTATTAGGCCATTGAAATTTAAAGATTGCAGTAGTTGAATTTGTACATCTGACAACTTTTTTTTTAAAGAAACAGTATTATCCTTTGGGTCAAATTATTCTTTTCAGATTTCTATTCAGTTAGCTGTAATGCTTGAAAGTGTGACTAAACTAGCTATCAAAGTACAGGCCAACAGTACCAGATATGAGAATATTCTCTCCTTATTACTCTTTCCCTGAAGGACCTCTTCTAAAGAATTGGCCATGGCTAGAAAAATAATATCGCCAAATCAGAAATTTTTCATTCAGTAATAGTATTATATTCAGTGTAGCAGGAAATAGTTTTGTATGATAGTACACATGTAAATGTCATTGCATATGTCATTTACAGTGTATAGTGTTGTTATGCAAGAATCACAGTGAACATGTTGGAGAAAACTGTCTTTGATAAACCAAATAAAATATGTTTAGTAAAAATTGCTAGCCATTTTTTATAGATATACAATGGCATGATAAGGGTACAAAACAAAACTACGAAAACAAACCATTTCTCAAGCTATAATATCTACAGGACACATGATCTAAATTGAGGAAACAAGGGGAGTTAATCACTACACTGCAAAAGAACTTGAAATATAACCTAAAGGCAAGTGAAATACTGAATTCAAGCTTTGAAATAACAGCAGCAAATTTACCTACAGACAGAAGATGCATGAAAGCAATAAACGAATTATACAAGTCTTAACACATGCAATCTGATTATTCTGACCAAGGTGTTAATTGGATCCTAACTGCCAGATCTGATATCTGTAGTATTGTAGTGGGAAACCTTTCAAAGTGATGAACTGTAATTCACTGAGCTGCTTGAAGCACTTGTAATTTACTGCATGTCATGCTATGAAGAGCCTGACCTAATGGACTTTACATTACCTATAATGCTAGAAACCTTTCAATGAGACTAGTTGGTAAAAGTAATCGTGAATGTCTATTGAGACTGGATGAGCAAAGCTATCTTATATATTTTAAACACAGCTTTATAATCGTATGCAAAGTCAGTTATTAAACAAAATAGGTGCAACAATGGGAAAAATAGTACTCAATGCAACATAATTTATAAAAGTACTATATCTTGTAATATGAAATTCAAGAGGTATAAGATATAAATAGAAATCAAGGTAGTTTTATAATCTAATCTAAATGCTGTAGAATACATCAGATTTAAGCTTTTCACGGATGGAAATTTTTTCCTCTCATAAAAAATATATTTCATAATAATAGGATTTGAAATCTACCTTGTACTTTTATATTTCTTAAGTAAAGTAAGAGGGAATTGTTTTAGGTAAGAAAGAAATAGGGCTATGTTTTACGAACCACATCATGTAGCTAGATTGTTTTGAGGCTGGATTCTGCACACAACTCTCCCTTACATATACTATCACTATCTGAAATTATGAGTTTAGCGCCAGCTGGTGTGGCTCAGTGAATGGAGTACTGGCCTGCGAACCAAT